>NW_027040485.1:72500-110000 GCF_034236695.1 Oncorhynchus nerka
AGACAACATCTGTTACATGACTACAATGCCCACGTACACAGAGAGTTGGAGAGACAGAGCCATCATCTGTTACATGACTACAATGCCCAACGTACACAGAGAGTTGGAGAGACAGAGCCATCATCTGTTACATGACTACAATGCCCAACGTACACAGAGAGTTGGAGAGACAGAGACATCTGTTACATGACTACAATGCCCACGTACACAGAGAGTTGGAGAGACAACATCTGTTACATGACTACAATGCCCACGTACACAGAGAGTTGGAGAGACAGAGACATCTGTTACATGACTACAATGCCCAACGTACACAGAGAGTTGGAGAGACAGAGACATCTGTTACATGACTACAATGCCCAACGTACACAGAGAGTTGGAGAGACAGAGACATCTGTTACATGACTACAATGCCCAACGTACACAGAGAGTTGGAGAGACAACATCTGTTACATGACTACAATGCCCAACGTACACAGAGAGTTGGAGAGACAGAGACATCTGTTACATGACTACAATGCCCAACGTACACAGAGAGTTGGAGAGACAACATCTGTTACATGACTACAATGCCCAACGTACACAGAGAGTTGGAGAGACAGAGACAACATCTGTTACATGACTACAATGCCCACGTACACAGAGAGTTGGAGAGACAGAGACATCTGTTACATGACTACAATGCCCAACGTACACAGAGAGTTGGAGAGACAACATCTGTTACATGACTACAATGCCCACGTACACAGAGAGTTGGAGAGACAGAGACATCTGTTACATGACTACAATGCCCAACGTACACAGAGAGTTGGAGAGACAGAGACAACATCTGTTACATGACTACAATGCCCACGTACACAGAGAGTTGGAGAGACAACATCTGTTACATGACTACAATGCCCACGTACACAGAGAGTTGGAGAGATAGAGACATCTGTTACATGACTACAATACCCACGTACACAGAGAGTTGGAGAGACAGAGACATCTGTTACATGACTACAATGCCCAACGTACACAGAGAGTTGGAGAGACAACATCTGTTACATGACTACAATGCCCAACGTACACAGAGAGTTGGAGAGACAGAGACATCTGTTACATGACTACAATGCCCACGTACACAGAGAGTTGGAGAGATAGAGATATCTGTTACATGACTACAATACCCACGTACACAGAGAGTTGGAGAGACAGAGACATCTGTTACATGACTACAATGCCAACGTACACAGAGAGTTGGAGAGACAGAGACATCTGTTACATGACTACAATGCCCACGTACACAGAGAGTTGGAGAGACAACATCTGTTACATGACTACAATGCCCACGTACACAGAGAGTTGGAGAGAAAGAGACATCTGTTACATGACTACAATGCCCAACGTACACAGAGAGTTGGAGAGACAACATCTGTTACATGACTACAATGCCCAACGTACACAGAGAGTTGGAGAGACAGAGACATCTGTTACATGACTACAATGCCCACGTACACAGAGAGTTGGAGAGACAGAGACATCTGTTACATGACTACAATGCCCAACGTACACAGAGAGTTGGAGAGACAACATCTGTTACATGACTACAATGCCCAACGTACACAGAGAGTTGGAGAGACAGAGACATCTGTTACATGACTACAATGCCCAACGTACACAGAGAGTTGGAGAGACACAGACATCTGTTACACATCTGTTACATGACTACAATGCCCAACGTACACAGAGAGTTGGAGAGACAGAGACATCTGTTACATGACTACAATGCCCAACGTACACAGAGAGTTGGAGAGACAGAGACATCTGTTACATGACTACAATGCCCACGTACACAGAGAGTTGGAGAGATAGAGACATCTGTTACATGACTACAATACCCACGTACACAGAGAGTTGGAGAGACAGAGACATCTGTTACATGACTACAATGCCAACGTACACAGAGAGTTGGAGAGACAGAGACATCTGTTACATGACTACAATGCCCAACGTACACAGAGAGTTGGAGAGACAGAGACATCTGTTACATGACTACAATGCCCACGTACACAGAGAGTTGGAGAGACAACATCTGTTACATGACTACAATGCCCAACGTACACAGAGAGTTGGAGAGACAGAGACATCTGTTACATGACTACAATGCCCACGTACACAGAGAGTTGGAGAGACAGAGACATCTGTTACATGACTACAATGACTACAATGCCCAACGTACACAGAGAGTTGGAGAGACAGAGACATCTGTTACATGACTACAATGCCCACGTACATAGAGAGTTGGAGAGACAACATCTGTTACATGACTACAATGCCCAACGTACACAGAGAGTTGGAGAGACAGAGACATCTGTTACATGACTACAATGCCCAACGTACACAGAGAGTTGGAGAGACAACATCTGTTACATGACTACAATGCCCAACGTACACAGAGAGTTGGAGAGACAGAGACATCTGTTACATGACTACAATGCCAACGTACACAGAGAGTTGGAGAGACAACATCTGTTACATGACTACAATGCCCAACGTACACAGAGAGTTGGAGAGACAGAGACATCTGTTACATGACTACAATGCCCAACGTACACAGAGAGTTGGAGAGACAACATCTGTTACATGACTACAATGCCCAACGTACACAGAGAGTTGGAGAGACAGAGACATCTGTTACATGACTACAATGCCCAACGTACACAGAGAGTTGGAGAGACAACATCTGTTACATGACTACAATGCCCAACGTACACAGAGAGTTGGAGAGACAACATCTGTTACATGACTACAATGCCCAACGTACACAGAGAGTTGGAGAGACAGAGACATCTGTTACATGACTACAATGCCCAACGTACACAGAGAGTTGGAGAGACAGAGACATCTGTTACATGACTACAATGCCCAACGTACACAGAGAGTTGGAGAGACAACATCTGTTACATGACTACAATGCCCACGTACACAGAGAGTTGGAGAGACAGAGACATCATCTGTTACATGACTACAATGCCCAACGTACACAGAGAGTTGGAGAGACAACATCTGTTACATGACTACAATGCCCAACGTACACAGAGAGTTGGAGAGACAACATCTGTTACATGACTACAATGCCCAACGTACACAGAGAGTTGGAGAGACAGAGACATCTGTTACATGACTACAATGCCCACGTACACAGAGAGTTGGAGAGACAACATCTGTTACATGACTACAATGCCCAACGTACACAGAGAGTTGGAGAGACAGAGACATCTGTTACATGACTACAATGCCCAACGTACACAGAGAGTTGTTATTGTGTTTTTTTCCTCATTCAAAATGTCCACATGATAAAACAATATCTGTCTTGTCATATTTATGCTGCAAAAGTTGAGGAGTCGGAGGGCTAGGGTCCGTCAGTTGTATCTGGCGTATTTCTCCTGTCTTATCCGGTGTGTTGTGTGAATTTAAGTATGCTCCCTCTAATTCAACCTTCCACCCTCGCCCTCCCCTCCCGGAGGACCTGAGCCCTGTGACTTTGCCTCAGGACTACCTGGCCTGATGACTTCTTGCTGTCCCCAGTCCACCTGGTCGTGCTGTGGCTCCAGTTTCAACTGTTCTGCCTGCGGCTATGGAATCCTGACCTGTTCACAGATCTGCTGTTTTCCACTCTCTCTCTCTCTACCGCACCTGCTGTCTCGACCTCTGAATGATCGGCTATAAAAAGCCAACTGACATTTACTCCTGAGGTGCTGACTTGCTGCACCCTCTACAACCACTGTGATTATTATTATTTGACCCTGCTGGTCATCTATGAACATTTGAACATCTTGGCCATGTTCTGTTATAATCTCCACCCGGCACAGCCAGAAGAGGACTGGCCACCACTCATAGCCTGGTTCCTCTCTACCCAGTACAGCCAGAAGAGGACTGGCCACCCCTCATAGCCTGGTTCCTCTCTACCCGGTACAGCCAGAGGAGGACTGGCCACCCCTCATAGCCTGGTTCCTCTCTACCCAGTACAGCCAGAAGAGGACTGGCCACCCCTCATAGCCTGGTTCCTCTCTACCCAGTACAGCCAGAAGAGGACTGGCCAACCCCTCAGAGCCTGGTTCCTCTCTACCCAGTACAGCCAGTAGAGGACTGGTCACCCCTCATAGCCTGGTTCCTCTCTACCCGGTACAGTCAGAAGAGGACTGGCCACCCCTCATAGCCTGGTTCCTCTCTACCCGGCACAGCCAGGAGAGGACTGGCCACCCCTCATAGCCTGGTTCCTCTCTAGGTTTCTTCCTAGGTTCTGACCTTTCTAGGGAGTTTTTCCTAGCCACCGTGCTTCTACACCTGCATTGCTTGCTGTTTGGGGTTTTAGCCTGGGTTTCTGTACAACACTTTGAGATATCAGCTGATGTAGAAAGAGGTTTAAATGTACACATGATAAAATAATATATACAATATCTGTCCTCTTATCAAGAGGTTGAAATGTACACACGATACAACAATATTTATGTCTTGTCCTCGTATCAAGAAGTCTAAAACAATATCTGTCTTGTCCTCGTACCAAGAGGTGTAAACATCGAGTTGATGCTCTTATTGTATTGCTGAATGTATTACATGTAAATTGGTCCAAAACGGTTGAATAATGTCTCGAGGGATCACGAGGACAGTTTCTGCGACGATGATGATGATGAAACAGGCTGATAAACAAACAATTTAATTTATGCATTGAAAAACAAATAAAGCATGTTTTTTTTTTAACAGTTTCCATGGCACAACAACGAAAGCATCACTTTCTCTGCGTAATACAATTTGCGCTAATGGAAAGTGGTTCTGTTCCTTTGTGTGTGGTGACTCTACCCCTGGATGTTGACACATACCAGCAATTTACATCTGGCCGACTAAATGCTAGGTGACTCCCATCACAGGCCTGTCGCTTCACCACGCAGGAAACAACCGGAAGCGTTTAGCGTTCAAATCAACTACGACAGTGACAGGGCGTTTTTATTGTCATTTGACTACGTGATATTCATGTTCCGCAAATGAAACACAAGAATGGAAAAATGTCAACCTCCGACGAGCATAATTTGAAAGTAGATGATTTTTAGGTTGTTTTTTTGTTTTTCTAGCCGAGGAAAATATTGTCATATGTCTCTGACATACGTTTCCGTTGAAGTGTTTGGCATTCAGGGAGCCGAGCGGGGGGGAATAATCAGGTTGTCGTAGAAACGCTGTCATAGTGACTAGACAGCGCGAGCCAATATATCAAATCATATCGAACTTTATTTGTCACATGCGTCGAATACAACAGGTGTAGTAGAACCTTACCGTGAAATGCTTCCTTTACAAGCCCCTTAACCCCCACAATGCAGTTCAAGAAATACAGTTAGGAAAATATTTACTTAAATAAATAAAAAATAATCTAATCAATCAAAAAGTTACACAAGAAATGTACATAACAATAACGAGACTAGTAATATCACCTATGGAATAGGAGACAGAGACATAGAGACAGATATTGAATAGACATCACTACACCTATGGAATAGGAGACAGAGACATAGAGACAGATATAGAAGAGACATCACTACACCTATGGAATAGGAGACAGAGACATAGAGACAGATATTGAATAGACATCACTAGTAATATCACCTATGGAATAGGAGACAGAGACATAGAGACAGATATTGACTAGACATCACTACACCTATGGAATAGGAGACAGAGACATAGAGACAGATATATAATAGACATCACTACACCTATGGAATAGGAGACAGAGACATAGAGACAGATATTGACTAGACATCACTACACCTATGGAATAGGAGACAGAGACATAGAGACAGATATAGAAGAGACATCACTACACCTATGGAATAGGAGACAGAGACATAGAGACAGATATAGAATAGACATCACTACACCTATGGAATAGGAGACAGAGACATAGAGACAGATATTGAATAGACATCACTACACCTATGGAATAGGAGACAGAGACATAGAGACAGATATTGAATAGACATCACTACACCTATGGAATAGGAGACAGAGACATAGAGACAGATATTGAATAGACATCACTAGTAATATCACCTATGGAATAGGAGACAGAGACATAGAGACAGATATTGACTAGACATCACTAGTAATATCACCTATGGAATAGGAGACAGAGACATAGAGACAGATATTGAATAGACATCACTAGTAATATCACCTATGGAATAGGAGACAGAGACATAGAGACAGATATTGACTAGACATCACTAGTAATATCACCTATGGAATAGGAGACAGAGACATAGAGACAGATATTGAATAGACATCACTAGTAATATCACCTATGGAATAGGAGACAGAGACATAGAGACAGATATTGACTAGACATCACTAGTAATATCACCTATGGAATAGGAGACAGAGACATAGAGACAGATATTGAATAGACATCACTAGTAATATCACCTATGGAATAGGAGACAGAGACATAGAGACAGATATTGACTAGACATCACTACTAATATCACCTATGGAATAGGAGACAGAGACATAGAGACAGATATTGAATAGACATCACTAGTAATATCACCTATGGAATAGGAGACAGAGACATAGAGACAGATATTGACTAGACATCACTACTAATATCACCTATGGAATAGGAGACAGAGACATAGAGACAGATATTGAATAGACATCACTACACCTATGGAATAGGAGACAGGGACATAGAGACAGATATTGAATATACATCACTAGTAATATCACCTATGGAATAGGAGACAGGGACATAGAGACAGATATTGAATAGACATCACTAGTAATATCACCTATGGAATAGGAGACAGGGACATAGAGACAGATATTGAATAGACATCACTAGTAATATCACCTATGGAATATTAGACAGGGACATAGAGACAGATATTGTAAAGAGTCATTATAAGATGAATCATTGTTCACTGTGTTTTGACAGTATCCTGGCAGGTGAGGAGAGACTTCCTGTAGACCCCGTGAGTATCCCATTTAGCACCCCTGTTCCCCAACTACTTCTCACCAGGCTCCATAAAGTTCTGGTCAAAAATAGTGCATCTGTATAGATCGTATTGTAGGATGCAATTTGGGACACAAAGTTCATTGACCCATTTATATAAAGAGATCGATCACAATCGTCACAATGGATTTATGCTAATTAGATGTTAAATTATAGACAGCTATTGGTTGAATACGAGCCTATCCTGTAATATAATGTCCTAGACTTTTAGAGGTAGAATCCAATGCAACAATGAACAGTAGGTAGATTCATTGGTAGAATGCCTGTTTGGAGTAGAATGCCTGGTTGGAGTAGAATGCCTGTTTGGAGTAGAATGCCTGTTTGGAGTAGAATGCCTGTTTGGAATAGAATGCCTGTTTGGAGTAGAATGCCTGTTTGGAGTAGAATGCCTGTTTGGAGTAGAATGCCTGGTTGGAGTAGAATGCCTGTTTGGAGTAGAATGCCTGTTTGGAGTAGAATGCCTGGTTGGAGTTGAATGCCTGTTTGGAGTAGACTACCTGTTTTCATTGGTAGAATGCCTGTTTGGAGTAGACTACCTGTTTTCATTGGTAGAATGCCTGTTTGGAGTAGAATGCCTGTTTGGAGTAGAATGCCTGTTTGGAGTAGACTACCTGTTTTCATTGGTAGAATGCCTGTTTGGAGTAGAATGCCTGTTTGGAGTAGAATGCCTGTTTGGAGTAGAATGCCTGTTTGGAGTAGAATGCCTGTTTGGAGTAGAATGCCTGTTTTCATTGGTAGAATGCCTGTTTTCATTGGTAGAATGCCTGTTTGGAGTAGAATGCCTGTTTGGAGTAGAATGCCTGTTTTCATTGGTAGAATGCCTGTTTGGAGTAGACTACCTGTTTTCATTGGTAGAATGCCTGTTTGGAGTAGAATGCCTGTTTGGAGAGAATGCCTGTTTGGAGTAGAATGCCTGTTTGGAGTAGAATGCCTGTTTGGAATAGAATGCCTGTTTGGAGTAGAATGCCTGTTTGGAGTAGAATGCCTGTTTGGAATAGAATGCCTGTTTGGAGTAGAATGCCTGTTTGGAGTAGAATGCCTGTTTGGAGTAGAATGCCTGTTTGGAGTAGAATGCCTGTTTGGAGTAGAATGCCTGTGTTCATTGGTAGAATGCCTGTTTGGAGTAGAATGCCTGTTTGGAGTAGAATGCCTGTTTGGAGTAGAATGCCTGTTTGGAGTAGAATGCCTGTGTTCATTGGTAGAATGCCTGTTTGGAGTAGAATGCCTGTTTGGAGTAGAATGCCTGTTTGGAGTAGAATGCCTGTTTGGAGTAGAATGCCTGTTTGGAGTAGAATGCCTGTTTGGATTAGAATGCCTGTTTGGAGTAGAATGCCTGTTTGGAGTAGAATGCCTGGTTGGAGTAGAATGCCTGGTTGGAGTAGAATGCCTGTTTGGAGTAGAATGCCTGTTTGGAGTAGAATGCCTGTTTGGAGTAGAATCCCTGTTTGGAGTAGAATGCCTGTTTGGAGTAGAATGCCTGTTTGGAGTAGACTACCTGTTTGGAATAGAATGCCTGTTTGGAGTAGAATGCCTGTTTGGAATAGAATGCCTGTTTGGAGTAGAATGCCTGTCTGGAGTAGAATGCCTGTTTGGAGTAGAATGCCTGTTTGGAGTAGAATGCCCTGTCTGTTTGGAGTAGAATGCCTGTTTGGAGTAGAATGCCTGTTTGGAGTAGAATGCCTGTTTGGAGTAGAATGCCTGTTTGGAGTAGAATGCCTGTTTGGAGTAGAATGCCTGTTTGGAGTAGAATGCCTGTTTGGAGTAGAATGCCTGTTTGGAGTAGAATGCCTGTTTGGAGTAGACTACCTGTTTGGAGTAGAATGCCTGTTTGGAGTAGAATGCCTGTTTGGAGTAGAATGCCTGTTTGGAGTAGAATGCCTGTTTGGAGTAGAATGCCTGTTTGGAGTAGAATGCCTGTTTGGAGTAGAATGCCTGTTTGGAGTAGAATGCCTGTTTGGTAGAATGCCTGTTTGGAATAGAATGCCTGTTTGGAGCAGAATGCCTGTTTGGAGGAGAATGCCTGTTTGGAGTAGAATGCCTGTTTGGAGTAGAATGCCTGTTTGGAGTAGAATCCCTGTTTGGAGTAGAATGCCTGTTTGGAGTAGAATGCCTGTTTGGAGTAGACTACCTGTTTGGAATAGAATGCCTGTTTGGAGTAGAATGCCTGTTTGGAATAGAATGCCTGTTTGGAGTAGAATGCCTGTCTGGAGTAGAATGCCTGTTTGAAGTAGAATGCCTGTTTGGAGTAGAATGCCTGTCTGGAGTAGAATGCCTGTTTGGAGTAGAATGCCTGTTTGGAGTAGAATGCCTGTTTGGAATAGAATGCCTGTTTGGAGTAGAATGCCTGTCTGGAGTAGAATGCCTGTTTGGAGTAGAATGCCTGTTTGGAGTAGAATGCCTGTTTGGAGTAGAATGCCTGTTTGGAGTAGACTACCTGTTTGGAGTAGAATGCCTGTTTGGAGTAGAATGCCTGTTTGGAGTAGAATGCCTGTTTGGAGTAGAATGCCTGTTTGGAGTAGAATGCCTGTTTGGAGTAGAATGCCTGTTTGGAGTAGAATGCCTGTTTGGAGTAGAATGCCTGTTTGGAGTAGAATGCCTGTTTGGAGTAGAATGCCTGTTTGGAGTAGAATGCCTGTTTGGAATAGAATGCCTGTTTGGAGCAGAATGCCTGTTTGGAGGAGAATGCCTGTTTTCATTGGGTTGAATGCCTGTTTGGAGTAGAATGCCTGTTTGGAGTAGAATGCCTGTTTGGAGTAGAATGCCTGTTTGGAGGAGAATGCCTGTTTGGAGGAGAATGCCTGTTTGGAGTAGAATGCCTGTTTGGAGGAGAATGCCTGTTTGGAGGAGAATGCCTGTTTTCATTGGGTAGAATGCCTGTTTGGAGTAGAATGCCTGTTTGGAGTAGAATGCCTGTTTGGAGTAGAATGCCTGTTTGGAATAGAATGCCTGTTTGGAGTAGAATGCCTGTTTGGAGTAGAATGCCTGTTTGGAATAGAATGCCTGTTTGGAGTAGAATGCCTGTTTGGAGTAGAATGCCTGTTTGGAATAGAATGCCTGTTTGGAGTAGAATGCCTGTTTGGAATAGAATGCCTGTTTGGAGTAGAATGCCTGTTTGGAGTAGAATGCCTGTTTGGAGTAGAATGCCTGTTTGGAGTAGAATGCCTGTTTGGAGTAGAATGCCTGTTTGGGGTAGAATGCCTGTTTGGAGTAGAATGCCTGTTTGGAGTAGACTACCTGTTTGGAGTAGACTACCTGTTTTCATTGGTAGAATGCCTGTTTGGAGTAGAATGCCTGTTTGGAGTAGAATGCCTGTTTGGAGTAGACTACCTGTTTTCATTGGTAGAATGCCTGTTTGGAGGAGAATGCCTGTTTGGAGTAGAATGCCTGTTGTCTAGAGTGTGGCTCTCTGGCTACGCTAAGTAGCACTATCGCTCTACTTAACCTCGGGTCAACGTCTCACCCAACTGCTCTACAGTGGAACCGCAACTTAGCTTTTAGAGAATCACAAGAGAGTGTATTTTAAATAGCCTGGATGATCCACGGGTCAAACACACTTTGGTGTGCGTCCCAAATGCAGACCTATTCCCTATTTAGCGCACTACTTTTGACCAGAGCCCTATGGGGAATGGGGTGGGATGGGGATGGGAATTGGGATGCATCCCATGAACACAATTCTGTTTTTGTTTTTTTTGCATGAAGGATGGCCAATCATTATTTTGTTTTTGAAAAGGAGCAGAGTTAAGTTGGCATTGGCTCAACTCCCATCCCCCCTGCTGTGTTACAGACCCAGCTGACTGGCTAGCTGTGTTACAGACCCAGCTGACTGGCTAGCTGTGTTACAGACCCAGCTGACTGGCTAGCTGTATTACAGACCCAGCTGACTGGCTAGCTGTGTTACAGACCCAGCTGACTGGCTAGCTGTGTTACAGACCCAGCTGACTGGCTAGCTGTATTACAGACCCAGCTGACTGGCTAGCTGTGTTACAGACCCAGCTGACAGACCACGTGTCGGAGGCCCAACTAACCTACCAAGGCCTTACGACACAAGCTAACAGACCACGTGTCGGAGGCCCAACTAACCTACCAAGGCCTTACAACACAAGCTAACAGACCACGTGGCGGAGGCCCAACTAACCTACCAAGGCCTTACGACACAAGCTAACAGACCACGTGTCGGAGGCCCAACTAACTTACCAAGGCCTTACAACACAAGCTAACAGACCACATGTAGGGGGGATTGGGGACAAATGAAACAAGAGACAAACACTGTTACATTTGTCCCAACTCTCCCTCTATACATCAAAGGTATTTTGACAAGTAACTACTATTGTTGTTTTTGTAAATATCACCCTTATTTTAACAGGCAGTCCAATTGAGAACAATACCTATTATTTTGGAGGAAGTCCTGCATGAACACAATTCATAACATGTACGACATTCAAAACATAAAAACATAATAAAAATATACTTTAGACTATTAGAAATGTTGGAAGCGAACACATTCCCGAACACAGAGGTCATAAATACCTCTTTGATGTCACACAAGAGAAGCCAAAACCAGCCGCGAGGGTCCAAATACGCCCTTCGCAAACCATACAACACGTACAGTGGGGAGAACAAGTATTTGATACCCTGACGATTTTGCAGGTTTTCCTACTTACAAAGCATGTAGAGGTCTGTAATTTTTATCATAGGTACACTTCAACTGCTGCAGTGTGTGCAAACCTGGTCAAGAACCACAGGAAACGTATGATCTCTGTAATTGCAAACAAAGGTTTCTGTAATAAATATTAAGTTCTGATTTTCTGATGTATCAAATACTTATGTCATGCAATAAAATGCAAATTAATTACTTAAAAATCATACAATGTGATTTTCTGGAGTTTTGTTTTAGTCTCTCACAGTTGAAGTGTACCTATGATAAAAATTACAGACCTCTACATGCTTTGTAAGTAGGAAAACCTGCAAAATCGTCAGGGTATCAAATACTTGTTCTCCCCACTGTACGTCACACAGACCGTTGACGTTAATGCTCGCAATGTTTGATGTAGAGTTACAAGATGACACGGCGTCTACAGTATATTTCACATTCATGTTATTTACAACTGGTACCAGGGGAACCTTCAAAATGAGCATTGTGAGGCCTAGGGCATCCTACGGGCATCCTACGGGCATCCTATGGGGCATCCTACGGGCATCCTACGGGCATCCTATGGGGCATCCTATGGGGCATCCTATGGGGCATCCTACGGGCATCCTACGGGCATCCTACGGGGCATCCTACGGGGCATCCTATGGGGCATCCTACGGGCATCCTATGGGGCATCCTATGGGGCATCCTATGGGGCATCCTACGGGCATCCTACGGGCATCCTATGGGGCATCCTATGGGGCATCCTACGGGCATCCTATGGGGCATCCTATGGGGCATCCTATGGGGCATCCTACGGGCATCCTACGGGCATCCTATGGGGCATCCTATGGGCATCCTATGGGCATCCTACGGGCATCCTATGGGCATGCTATGGGCATCCTATGGGCATCCTATGGGCATCCTACGGGCATCCTATGGGGCATCCTATGGGCATCCTATGGGCATCCTACGGGCATCCTATGTGCATCCTACGGGCATCCTATGGGGCATCCTACGGGCATCCTATGGGGCATCCTATGGGGCATCCTATGGGCATCCTATGGGGCATCCTATGGGCATCCTATGGGGCATCCTATGGGCATCCTATGGGCATCCTATGGGGCATCCTATGGGCATCCTATGGGGCATCCTATGGGCATCCTACGGGCATCCTATGGGGCATCCTATGGGCATCCTACGGGCATCCTATGGGCATCCTATGGGCATCCTACGGGCATCCTATGGGCATCCTATGGGCATCCTACGGGCATCCTATGGGCATCTTACGGGCATCCTACGTGCATCCTACGGGCATCCTACGGGCATCCTAAGGGCATCCTACGGGCATCCTATGGGCATCCTATGGGCATCCTATGGGGCATCCTATGGGCATCCTACAGGCATCCTATGGGTATCCTACAGGCATCCTATGGGCATCCTATGGGGCATCCTATGGGGCATCCTATGGGGCATCCTAGAGCATCCTATGGGCATCCTATGGGGCATCCTATGGGCATCCTATGGGCATCATATGGGGCCTCCTATGGGCATCCTATGGGCATCCTATGGGGCATCCTATGGGGCATCCTATGTGGCATCCTACAGGCATCCTATGGGGCATCCTAGAGCATCCTATGGGCATCCTATGGGCATCCTATGGGGCATCCTATGGGCATCATATGGGGCATCCTATGGGCATCCTATGGGGCATCCTATGGGGCATCCTACAGGCATCCTATGGGGCATCCTATGGGGCATCCTAGAGCATCCTATGGGCATCCTATGGGCATCCTATGGGGCATCCTATGGGCATCCTATGGCCATCCTATGGGGCATCCTATGGGCATCCTATGGGGCATCCTATGGGGCATCCTATGGGCATCCTATGGGGCATCCTATGGGGCATCCTATGGGCATCCTATGGGTATCCTACAGGCATCCTATGGGCATCCTATGGGCATCCTACGGGCATCCTATGGGGCATCCTATGGGCATCCTATGGGCATCCTACGGGCATCCTATGTGCATCCTATGGGCATCCTATGGGGCATCCTATGGGGCATCCTATGGGCATCCTATGGGTATCCTACAGACATCCTATGGGCATCCTAGAGCATCCTACAGGCATCCTATGGGCATCCTAGAGCATCCTATGGGTATCCTATGGGCATCCTATGGGGCATCCTATGGGCATCCTATGGCCATCCTATGGGGCATCCTATGGGCATCCTATGGGGCATCCTATGGGGCATCCTAGAGCATCCTATGGGCATCCTATGGGGCATCCTATGGGCATCATATGGGGCATCCTATGGGCATCCTATGGGGCATCCTATGGGGCATCCTACAGGCATCCTATGGGGCATCCTATGGGGCATCCTAGAGCATCCTATGGGCATCCTATGGGCATCCTATGGGGCATCCTATGGGCATCCTATGGCCATCCTATGGGGCATCCTATGGGCATCCTATGGGGCATCCTATGGGGCATCCTAGAGCATCCTATGGGCATCCTATGGGGCATCCTATGGGCATCCTATGGGTATCCTACAGGCATCCTATGGGCATCCTATGGGCATCCTACGGGCATCCTATGGGGCATCCTATGGGCATCCTATGGGCATCCTACGGGCATCCTATGTGCATCCTATGGGCATCCTATGGGGCATCCTATGGGGCATCCTATGGGCATCCTATGGGTATCCTACAGACATCCTATGGGCATCCTAGAGCATCCTACAGGCATCCTATGGGCATCCTAGAGCATCCTATGGGTATCCTATGGGCATCCTATGGGGCATCCTATGGGCATCCTATGGCCATCCTATGGGGCATCCTATGGGCATCCTATGGGGCATCCTATGGGGCATCCTAGAGCATCCTATGGGCATCCTATGGGGCATCCTATGGGGCATCCTATGGGCATCCTATGGGTATCCTACAGGCATCCTATGGGCATCCTATGGGCATCCTATGGGCATCCTACGGGCATCCTATGGGGCATCCTATGGGCATCCTATGGGCATCCTACGGGCATCCTATGTGCATCCTATGGGCATCCTATGGGGCATCCTATGGGGCATCCTATGGGGCATGCTATGGGGCATCCTAGAGCATCCTATGGGTATCCTACAGGCATCCTATGGGCATCCTAGAGCATCCTATGGGTATCCTATGGGCATCCTATGGGGCATCCTATGAGCATCCTATGGGTATCCTAAAGGCATCCTATGGGCATCCTAGAGCATCCTATGGGTATCCTATGGGCATCCTATGGGGCATCCTATGGGGCATCCTAGAGCATCCTATGGGTATCCTTTGGGCATCCTATGGGGCATCCTATGGGCATCCTATGGGTATCCTACAGGCATCCTATGGGCATCCTAGAGCATCCTATGGGTATCCTATGGGCATCCTATGGGGCATCCTATGGGTCATCCTAGAGCATCCTATGGGTATCCTATGGGCATCCTATGGGCATCCTATGGGGCATCATAGAGCATCCTATGGGGCATCCTATGGGGCATCCTATGGGGCATCCTATGGGGCATCCTATGGGGCATCCTACGGGCATCCTACGGGCATCCTATGGGGCATCCTATGGGCATCCTATGGGCATCCTACGGGCATCCTATGGGCATGCTATGGGCATCCTATGGGCATCCTATGGGCATCCTACGGGCATCCTATGGGGCATCCTATGGGCATCCTATGGGCATCCTACGGGCATCCTATGTGCATCCTACGGGCATCCTATGGGGCATCCTACGGGCATCCTATGGGGCATCCTATGGGGCATCCTATGGGCATCCTATGGGGCATCCTATGGGCATCCTATGGGGCATCCTATGGGCATCCTATGGGCATCCTATGGGGCATCCTATGGGCATCCTATGGGGCATCCTATGGGCATCCTACGGGCATCCTATGGGGCATCCTATGGGCATCCTACGGGCATCCTATGGGCATCCTATGGGCATCCTACGGGCATCCTATGGGCATCCTATGGGCATCCTACGGGCATCCTATGGGCATCTTACGGGCATCCTACGTGCATCCTACGGGCATCCTACGGGCATCCTAAGGGCATCCTATGGGCATCCTATGGGCATCCTATGGGCATCCTATGGGGCATCCTATGGGCATCCTACAGGCATCCTATGGGTATCCTACAGGCATCCTATGGGCATCCTATGGGGCATCCTATGGGGCATCCTATGGGGCATCCTAGAGCATCCTATGGGCATCCTATGGGGCATCCTATGGGCATCCTATGGGCATCATATGGGGCCTCCTATGGGCATCCTATGGGCATCCTATGGGGCATCCTATGGGGCATCCTATGTGGCATCCTACAGGCATCCTATGGGGCATCCTAGAGCATCCTATGGGCATCCTATGGGCATCCTATGGGGCATCCTATGGGCATCATATGGGGCATCCTATGGGCATCCTATGGGGCATCCTATGGGGCATCCTACAGGCATCCTATGGGGCATCATATGGGGCATCCTAGAGCATCCTATGGGCATCCTATGGGCATCCTATGGGGCATCCTATGGGCATCCTATGGCCATCCTATGGGGCATCCTATGGGCATCCTATGGGGCATCCTATGGGGCATCCTAGAGCATCCTATGGGCATCCTATGGGGCATCCTATGGGGCATCCTATGGGCATCCTATGGGTATCCTACAGGCATCCTATGGGCATCCTATGGGCATCCTACGGGCATCCTATGGGGCATCCTATGGGCATCCTATGGGCATCCTACGGGCATCCTATGTGCATCCTATGGGCATCCTATGGGGCATCCTATGGGGCATCCTATGGGCATCCTATGGGTATCCTACAGACATCCTATGGGCATCCTAGAGCATCCTACAGGCATCCTATGGGCATCCTAGAGCATCCTATGGGTATCCTATGGGCATCCTATGGGGCATCCTATGGGCATCCTATGGCCATCCTATGGGGCATCCTATGGGCATCCTATGGGGCATCCTATGGGGCATCCTAGAGCATCCTATGGGCATCCTATGGGGCATCCTATGGGCATCATATGGGGCATCCTATGGGCATCCATGGGGCATCCTATGGGGCATCCTACAGGCATCCTATGGGGCATCCTATGGGGCATCCTAGAGCATCCTATGGGCATCCTATGGGCATCCTATGGGGCATCCTATGGGCATCCTATGGCCATCCTATGGGGCATCCTATGGGCATCCTATGGGGCATCCTATGGGGCATCCTAGAGCATCCTATGGGCATCCTATGGGGCATCCTATGGGCATCCTATGGGTATCCTACAGGCATCCTATGGGCATCCTATGGGCATCCTACGGGCATCCTATGGGGCATCCTATGGGCATCCTATGGGCATCCTACGGGCATCCTATGTGCATCCTATGGGCATCCTATGGGGCATCCTATGGGGCATCCTATGGGCATCCTATGGGTATCCTACAGACATCCTATGGGCATCCTAGAGCATCCTACAGGCATCCTATGGGCATCCTAGAGCATCCTATGGGTATCCTATGGGCATCCTATGGGGCATCCTATGGGCATCCTATGGCCATCCTATGGGGCATCCTATGGGCATCCTATGGGGCATCCTATGGGGCATCCTAGAGCATCCTATGGGCATCCTATGGGGCATCCTATGGGGCATCCTATGGGCATCCTATGGGTATCCTACAGGCATCCTATGGGCATCCTATGGGCATCCTATGGGCATCCTACGGGCATCCTATGGGGCATCCTATGGGCATCCTATGGGCATCCTACGGGCATCCTATGTGCATCCTATGGGCATCCTATGGGGCATCCTATGGGGCATCCTATGGGGCATGCTATGGGGCATCCTAGAGCATCCTATGGGTATCCTACAGGCATCCTATGGGCATCCTAGAGCATCCTATGGGTATCCTATGGGCATCCTATGGGGCATCCTATGAGCATCCTATGGGTATCCTAAAGGCATCCTATGGGCATCCTAGAGCATCCTATGGGTATCCTATGGGCATCCTATGGGGCATCCTATGGGGCATCCTAGAGCATCCTATGGGTATCCTTTGGGCATCCTATGGGGCATCCTATGGGCATCCTATGGGTATCCTACAGGCATCCTATGGGCATCCTAGAGCATCCTATGGGTATCCTATGGGCATCCTATGGGGCATCCTATGGGTCATCCTAGAGCATCCTATGGGTATCCTATGGGCATCCTATGGGCATCCTATGGGGCATCATAGAGCATCCTATGGGGCATCCTATGGGGCATCCTATGGGGCATGCTATGGGGCATCCTAGAGCATCCTATGGGTATCCTATGGGCATCCTATGGACATCCTAGAGCATCCTATGGGCATCCTATGGGGCATCCATGGGTATCCTATGGGGCATCCTATGGGTATCCTATGGGGCATCCTATGGGGCATCCTATGGGTATCCTATGGGGCATCCTATGGGCATCATATGGGTATCCTATGGGGCATCCTATGGGTATCGTATGGGGAATCATATGGGTATCCTATGGGCATCCTATGGGTATCCTAGGGGCATCCTATGGGGCATCCTACAGGCATCCTATGGGGCATCCTAGAGCATCCTAGGGAAAAACAACCAACATGTATTGGTGAGAGTCTCACCTTTCCAAAGAAGGGGGTGTAGCCCAAACTGTTCGGACGCTACAGACGGATTCAGACGAGTCCAAAGACGCTTGCGGTGTCGTAGAGCAGAAAGCAGGAAGACAGATTAACAGGATGACTCATCCATCAATCAGATGTATTTATAAAGCCCTTCGTACATCAGCTGATATCTCAAAGTGCTGTACAGAAACCCAGCCTAAAACCCCAAACAGCAAGCAATGCAGGTGTAGAAACACGGTGGCTAGGAAAAACTCCCTAGAAAGGCCAAAACCTAGGAAGAAACCTAGAGTGGAACCAGGCTCTGAGCGGTGGCCAGTCCTCTTCTGGCTGTACCGGGTAGAGAGGAACCAGGCTATGAGGGGTGGCCAGTCCTCTTCTGGCTGTACCGGGTAGAGAGGAACCAGGCTATGAGGGGTGGCCAGTCCTCTTCTGACTGTACCGGGTAGAGAAGAACCAGGCTATGAGGGGTGGGCCAGTCCTCTTCTGACTGTACCGGGTAGAGAGGAACCAGGCTATGAGGGGTGGGCCAGTCCTAATCTGACTGTACCGGGTAGAGAGGAACCAGGCTATGAGGGGTGGCCAGTCCTCTTCTGACTGTACCGGGTAGAGAGGAACCAGGCTATGAGGGGTGGGCCAATCCTCTACTGGCTGTACTGGGTAGAGAGGAACCAGGCTATGAGGGGTGGGACAGTCCTCTTCTGGCTGTACTGGGTAGAGAGGAACCAGGCTCTGAGGGGTGGCCAGTCCTCTTCTGACTGTACCGAGTAGAGAGGAACCAGGCTATGAGGGGTGGGCCAGTCCTCTACTGGCTGTACTGGGTAGAGAGGAACCAGGCTATGAAGGGTTGGCCAGTCCTCTTCTGGCTGTACCAGGTAGAGAGGAACCAGGCTCTGATGTTAAATGCTAAATCACTTCATTGTCAGGTTGAATTTCAGGTCTGGACATGCAGGTAAATGAAAAGCAGATTTTGTTTCTGGGGTCTAAGGATTGATAGTGTTCATCTGTTTGGTATCTCTAATACTCTGATATGTGCAATAGGACAGTGATCACTGAGATGATTAGCAAAGACACCACTGGACAATACTAGTGGAGGCTATTGGTCAGAATCAGGCCAATCAGTGAGGAGTTTGCTGGGTTTGTTCCCGTGAATGAGTTTTACAATCAGTTGGGTCATGTTGAAGTCAAGACACATTTTCTTCAAATGTTCTGAGGCCTGGCTAAACCAATCTACATTCAAGTCGCCTCAAATGTTCTGAGGCCTGGCTAAACCAATCTACATTCAAGTCGCCTCAAATGTTCTGAGGCCTGGCTAAACCAATCTACATTCAAGTCGCCTCAAATGTTCTGAGGCCTGGCTAAACCAATCTACATTCAAGTCGCCTCAAATGTTCTGAGGCCTGGCTAAACCAATCTACATTCAAGTCGCCTCAAATGTTCTGAGGCCTGGCTAAAAACCAATCTACATTCAAGTCGCCTCAAATGTTCTGAGGCCTGGCTAAACCAATCTACATTCAAGTCGCCTCAAATGTTCTGAGGCCTGGCTAAACCAATCTACATTCAAGTCGCCTCAAATGTTCTGAGGCCTGGCTAAACCAATCTACATTCAAGTCGCCTCAAATGTTCTGAGGCCTGGCTAAACCAATCTACATTCAAGTCGCCTCAAATGTTCTGAGGCCTGGCTAAACCAATCTACATTCAAGTCGCCTCAAATGTTCTGAGGCCTGGCTAAACCAATCTACATTCAAGTCGCCTCAAATGTTCTGAGGCCTGGCTAAACCAATCTACATTCAAGTCGCCTCAAATGTTCTGAGGCCTGGCTAAACCAATCTACATTCAAGTCGCCTCAAATGTTCTGAGGCCTGGCTAAACCAATCTACATTCAAGTCGCCTCAAATGTTCTGAGGCCTGGCTAAACCAATCTACATTCAAGTCGCCTCAAATGTTCTGAGGCCTGGCTAAACCAATCTACATTCAAGTCGCCTCAAATGTTCTGAGGCCTGGCTAAACCAATCTACATTCAAGTCGCCTCAAATGTTCTGAGGCCTGGCTAAACCAATCTACATTCAAGTCGCCTCAAATGACAAATTCAGATGACAAAAGGTTTAAAAAATAAATATATATATATATATTCCCAACAGAGCCCGCCAGTGAATCTCAGCAACAGATACATGTTTATTTTGGCTTATGGCCAAGTCTGTAAATGAAAAATCTAACATTTTTGGCGGGGGATAGTGATGTTTAGAGAACATGATGCCACAAGAGTTGATATCTCAGCCATCTTACACACAAAACCCCACAATGACAAAATGAAAACGCTCTGGTATGTTTTTAGAAATCCGATATAGAGAAATATGAAGGAAGTAAAAGCTGTTGAACCCTGCTGAGTCACCCCTGCTTCTTCAGGTTAAGGAAGTAAAAGCTGTTGAACCCTGCTGAGTCACCCCTGCTTCTTCAGGTTAAGGAAGTTTAAAGCTGTTGAACCCTGCTGAGTCACCCCTGCTTCTTCAGGTTAAGGAAGTAAAAGCTGTTGAACCCTGCTGAGTCACCACTGCTTCTTCAGGTTAAGGAAGTAAAAGCTGTTGAACCCTGCTGAGTCTCCACTGCTTCTTCAGGTTAAGGAAGTAAAAGCTGTTGAACCCTGCTGAGTCACCCCTGCTTCTTCAGGTTAAGGAAGTAAAAGCTGTTGAACCCTGCTGAGTCACCACTGCTTCTTCAGGTTAAGGAAGTTTAAAGCTGTTGAACCCTGCTGAGTCACCCCTGCTTCTTCAGGTTAAGGAAGTAAAAGCTGTTGAACCCTGCTGAGTCACCCCTGCTTCTTCAGGTTAAGGAAGTAAAAGCTGTTGATCCCTGCTGAGTCATCCCTGCTTCTTCAGGTTAAGGAAGTAAAAGCTGTTGAACCCTGCTGAGTCACCCCTGCTTCTTCAGGTTAAGGAAGTAAAAGCTGTTGAACCCTGCTGAGTCACCACTGCTTCTTCAGGTTAAGGAAGTAAAAGCTGTTGAACCCTGCTGAGTCACCCTGCTTCTTCAGGTTAAGGAAGTAAAAGCTGTTGAACCCTGCTGAGTCACCACTGCTTCTTCAGGTTAAGGAATTAAAAGCTGTTGAACCCTGCTGAGTCACCCCTGCTTCTTCAGGTTAAGGAAGTAAAAGCTGTTGAACCCTGCTGAGTCACCACTGCTTCTTCAGGTTAAGGAAGTAAAAGCTGTTGAACCCTGCTGAGTCACCACTGCTTCTTCAGGTTAAGGAAGTAAAAGCTGTTGAACCCTGCTGAGTCTCCACTGCTTCTTCAGGTTAAGGAAGTAAAAGCTGTTGAACCCTGCTGAGTCACCCCTGCTTCTTCAGGTTAAGGAAGTAAAAGCTGTTGAACCCTGCTGAGTCACCACTGCTTCTTCAGGTTAAGGAAGTTTAAAGCTGTTGAACCCTGCTGAGTCACCCCTGCTTCTTCAGGTTAAGGAAGTAAAAGCTGTTGAACCCTGCTGAGTCACCCCTGCTTCTTCAGGTTAAGGAAGTAAAAGCTGTTGATCCCTGCTGAGTCATCCCTGCTTCTTCAGGTTAAGGAAGTAAAAGCTGTTGAACCCTGCTGAGTCACCCCTGCTTCTTCAGGTTAAGGAAGTAAAAGCTGTTGAACCCTGCTGAGTCACCACTGCTTCTTCAGGTTAAGGAAGTAAAAGCTGTTGAACCCTGCTGAGTCACCCCTGCTTCTTCAGGTTAAGGAAGTAAAAGCTGTTGAACCCTGCTGAGTCACCACTGCTTCTTCAGGTTAAGGAATTAAAAGCTGTTGAACCCTGCTGAGTCACCCCTGCTTCTTCAGGTTAAGGAAGTAAAAGCTGTTGAACCCTGCTGAGTCACCACTGCTTCTTCAGGTTAAGGAAGTAAAAGCTGTTGAACCCTGCTGAGTCACCACTGCTTCTTCAGGTTAAGGAAGTAAAAGCTGTTGAACCCTGCTGAGTCACCCCTGCTTCTTCAGGTTAAGGAAGTTTAAAGCTGTTGAACCCTGCTGAGTCACCCCTGCTTCTTCAGGTTAAGGAAGTAAAAGCTGTTGAACCCTGCTGAGTCACCCCTGCTTCTTCAGGTTAAGGAAGTAAAAGCTGTTGAACCCTGCTGAGTCACCACTGCTTCTTCAGGTTAAGGAAGTAAAAGCTGTTGAACCCTGCTGAGTCACCACTGCTTCTTCAGGTTAAGGAAGTAAAAGCTGTTGAACCCTGCTGAGTCACCCCTGCTTCTTCAGGTTAAGGAAGTAAAAGCTGTTGAACCCTGCTGAGTCACCCCTGCTTCTTCAGGTTAAGGAAGTTTAAAGCTGTTGAACCCTGCTGAGTCTCCACTGCTTCTTCAGGTTAATGGAGGACATGCAGAGGTCACTAATAGAACATGGCGGAAGTATCTCTACCCGGACTTTCCCACAGTCCTTTGCAGCGTCCTAATGGCATCCTGTTCCATTCAGGGAGAACTACTCCAGTCACCCAAGTCATAGAAGGTTCTCTCTGCTACAACACGGCAAGTGGTACCGGAGCACCAAGTCTAGGTCCAAAAGGCTTCTTAACAGCTTCTACCCCAAAGCAATAAGACTGCTGAACAGCCAATCAAATTACTGCTGAACAGCCAATCAAATGGTCACCGGACTACTTACATTGACACCTTTGTTTTTAAACTGCTGCTACTCGCTGTTTATTATATATGCATAGTCACTTCACCCCTACCTTCAGTTGAAGTTGGAAGTTTACCTACACCTTAGCCACATACATTTAAACTCCGTTTTCACCGTTCCTGACATTTTAATCCTAGTAAAAATTCCCTGTCTTAGGTCAGTTAGGATCACCACTTTATTTTAAGAATGTGAAACGTCAGAATAATAGTAGAGAGAATGATTTATTTCAGCTTTAATTTCTTTCATCACATACCCAGTGGGTCAGACGTTTACATAAACTCAATTAGTAATTGGTAGCATTGTCTTTAAATTGTTTAACTTGGGTCAAACGTTTCAGGTAGCCTTCCACAAGCCTCCCACAATAAGTTGGGTGAATTTCGGCCCATTCCCACTGACAGAGCTGGTGTAACTGAGTCAGGTTTGTAGGAATCCTTCACACACACTATTTTTCAGTTCTGCCATCCAATATTCTATGGGATTGAGGGCAGGGATTTGTGATGGCCACTCCAATACCTTGACTTTGTTGTCCCCTAGCCATTTTGCCACACCTCTGAATGTATGGTTGGGATCATTGTCCATTTGGAAGACCCCATTGCAACCGAGCTTTAACTTCCTGACTGTTGTCTTGAGATGTTGCTTCAATATATCCACCCAATTTTCCTCCATCATGATGCCATCTATTTTGTAAAGTGCACCAGTCCCTCCTGAAGCAAAGCACCCCCACAACATGATGCTGCCACCCCCGTGCTTCACGGTCTGGATGGTGTTCTTCGTCTTGCAAGTCTCCCACTTTTTTCTACAAACATAACGATGGTCATTATGGTCAAACAGTTCTATTTGTGTTTTATCAGACCAGAGGACATTTCTCCAAAAAGTACGATCTTTGTCCCCATGTGCAGTTGCAAACCGTAGTCTGGATTTTTAATGGCGGTTTTGGAGCAGTGGCTTCTTCCTTGCTGAGCGGCCTTTCAGGTTATGTCGATATAGGACATGTTTTACTGTGGATATAGATACTTTTGTACCGCATCTTTCCAAGGTCGTTTTCTGTTGTTCTGGGATTGATTTGCACTTTTCGCACCAAAGTACGTTCATCTCTAGGAGACAGAACACATCTTCTTCCTGAGCAGTATGACGGCTGCGTGGTCCCATGGTGTTTATACTTGCATACTATTGTTTGTACAGATTAACGTGGTACCTTTAGGCGTTTGGAAATTGCTCCCAAGGATAAACCAGGGGTGGCAGGGTAGCCTAGTGGTTAGAGCGTTGGACCTGTAACCAGAAGGTTGCAAGTTCAAATCCCCGAGCTGACAAGGTACAAATCTGTCTTTCTGCCCCTGAACAGGCAGTTAACCCACTGTTCCTAGGCTCTCATTGAAAATAAGAATTTGTTCTTAACTGACTTGCCTTGTTAGATAAAATTTAAAAAAGACATGTCTACAATTTTTTTTCTGAGGTCTTGGCTGATTTCTTTTGATTTTCCCATGATGTCAAGCCAAGATGCACTGAGTTTGAAGGTAGGCCTTGAAATACATCCACAGGTACACCTCCAATTGACCCAAATTTTGTCAATTAGTCTATAAGAAGCTTCTAAAGCCATGAAATAATTTTCTGGATTTTTCCAAACTGTTTGAAGGCACAGTCAACTTAGTGTATGTAAACTTCTGACCCACTGGTATTGTGATACAGTTCCAATTTTTGCTCTGACCATCACTGTCTACTGTGGAACCTTATATAGACAGCTGTGTGCCTTTCCAAATCATATCCAATCAATTGAATTTACAACAGCTGGACTCCTGGCGAGTTGTAGAAAACATCTCAAGGATAATCAATGGAAACAGGATGCACCTGAGCTCAATTTTCAGTGTCATAGCAAAGGGTCTGAATAATTAGGTAAATAAGATATTTCACATTTGAATTCTTTATCCAAGATGGCGTAGCAGTCGGACGTGTGTTTTGTCTTGTCCCGTCCTGTATAGTGTAAATATAGTTTTTTTCCTCTTTTTTCTCCCGTATATATTTCGTACATATTTTAATCTCACTTCCCAACCACAGGCTGAATATATTCTCCTGCAACCCGCATCACCCAATGTGGTACGGATCTGCTTTTTCTATGCTTTAGAATCGGAACCCTCACCAGAAGCTAGCCGCTAACTAGCCACTGCTAGCGGTCTTCAACGCTAACTAGGACACCAGCGCGACATCTACCCAAAGCATATCAGACTGCTTTTTCTCTACCACATCTCCGGATTCCTACCGCAAGCTCTGAAGCTTTATACCGGATCATCGTAAATAGCTAGCTGCAATCCGAGTGGCTACTCCTGGCTAACGTCTCTGTCCCAGAGCAAGCACCAGTTAGCCTGGAGCTAGCCTCGAGCTAAGCCCATCTCCCGACTACCCGAAGAGGTCCAAAAATACCTAATTTGCCAATTGGCCTGGACCCTCTACTGACCCTCTACTGCCGACACGGAGCCCCGCCGATCCATCACGACTGGTCCGCCGACATAATCGTCCGAGGGGGTTTCAACAGGCTTTTCCGCTGCGACATCGCCAAAGATCCATCTGCTGGCCAAGGCCCGCGAGCTTTCTGAATCGCTGTATCTCCAGCTCACCGCATGAAGAGGAATAAATAAACAGACTCACCCCATCGCGACGTCCCCCAAAGGTTAACTCTCTAGCCCTCGCTATCTCCCTGCTTGCTAATTCGGCCTGCTAACGGCTAGCTTGTCAAGCTCCGGTCCGCTAACTGCTACCTTGTCTAGCTCGGGCCTACGAACTGTTAGCTTGTTAGCACAGGCCTGCTAACCGTCTGTACCACCGCGTCCCAATCACTCTCTGACCCCATTTACTTTCTATCTCTTTTTTGATTTTTAATTTGTTTATACCTTCCGGAAACCTGCCTCACCCAATGTGATACGGAATCGCTGTTACTTTTACTCTTATTTTTATGACACACTCAAGAACCTCCAGACGCTAACCAGCTAACTAGCTACAAGCTAGTTAGTCATTGTTAGTTTAAAAAAAAAAAAAAAAAACCTGGATAACACTCGCCAGCCCCCCTGCCCATCCACCGCTGCCCCCTGGACACTGATCTCTTGGCTACATAGCTGACGCACGCTGGACTGTCCATTAATCACGGTACTCCTTTCTGCTTGTTTGTCTTACCTGTCGGCCCCGTTGCCTAGTCAACGCCATTTTACCTGCTGTTTGTTGTGCTAGCGGATTAGCCTCGCCTACTGTTTTTAGCTAGCTTTCCAAATTCAACACCTGTGATTACTGTATGCCTCGCTGTATGTCTCTCTCAGATGTCAATATGCCTTGTATACTGTTGTTCAGGTTAGTTATAATTGTTTTAGTTCACAATGGAGCCCCTAGACCCACTCTGCATACCCCTGTTACCTCCTTTGTCCCACCTCCCACACATGCGGTGACCTCACCCATTACAACCAGCATGTCCAGAGATTCAACCTGTCTCATCATCACCCAGTGCCTGGGCTTACCTCCGCTGTACCCGCACCCCACCATACCCCTGTCTGTGCATTATGCCCTGAATATATTCTACCATGCCCAGAAACCTGCTCCTCTTATCCTCTGCCCCCAACGCTCTAGGCGACCAGTTTTGATAGCCTTTAGCCGCACCCTCATACTACTCCTTCTCTGTTCCGCGGGTGATGTGGAGGTAAACCCAGGCCCTGCATGTCCCCAGGTACCCTCATTTGTTGACTTCTGTGATCGAAAAAGCCTTGGTTTTATGCATGTCAACATCAGAAGCCTCCTCCCTAAGTTTGTTTTACTCACTGCTTTAGCACACTCTGCTAACCCTGATGTCCTTGCCGTGTCTGAATCCTGGCTCAGGAAGGCCACCAAAAATTCAGAGATTTCCATACCCAACTATAACATCTTCCGTCAAGATAGAACTACCAAAGGGGGCGGAGTTGCAGTCTACTGCAGAGATAGCCTGCAAAGTAATGTCATACTTTCCAGGTCCATACCCAAACAGTTCGAACTACTAATTTAATTTTGAAAATTACCCTCTCCAGAAATAAGTCTCTCACTGTTGCCGCCTGCTACCGGCCACCCTCAGCTCCCAGCTGTGCCCTGGACACCATTTGTGAATTGATCGCCCCCCATCTAGCTTCAGAGTTTGTTCTGTTAGGTGACCTAAACTGGGATATGCTTAACACCCCGGCAGTCCTACAATGTAAGCTAGATGCCCTCAATCTCACTCAAATCATCAAGGAACCCACCAGGTACAACCTTAACTCTGTAAACAAGGGCACTCTCATAGACGTCATCCTGACCAACTGGCCCTCCAAATACACCTCCGCTGTCTTCAACCAGGATCTCAGCGATCACTGCCTCATTGCCTGTATCCGCCACGGAGCCGCAGTCAAACGACCACCCCTCATCACTGTCAAACGCTCCCTAAAACACTTCTGTGAGCAGGCCTTTCTAATCGACCTGGCCCGGGTATCCTGGAAGGACATTGACCTCATCCCGTCAGTTGAGGATGCCTGGTCATTCTTTAAAAGTAACTTCCTCACCATTTTAGATAAGCATGCTCCGTTCAAAAATGCAGAACCAAGAACAGATACAGCCCTTGGTTCACTCCAGACCTGACTGCCCTCGACCAGCACAAAAACATCCTGTGGCGGACTGCAATAGCATCGAATAGCCCCGTGATATGCAACTGTTCAGGGAAGTCAGGAACCAATACACGCAGTCAGTCAGGAAAGCTAAGGCCAGCTTCTTCAGGCAGAAGTTTGCATCCTGTAGCTCCAACTCCAAAAAGTTCTGGGACACTGTGAAGTCCATGGAGAACAAGAGTACCTCCTCCCAGCTGCCCACTGCACTGAGGCTAGGTAACATGGTCTCCACCGATAAATCCACGATTATCGAAAGCTTCAATAAGCACTTCTCAACGGCTGGCCATGCCTTCCGCCTGGCTACTCCAACCTCGGCCAACAGCTCCGCCCCCCGCAGCTCCTCGCCCAAGCCTCTCCAGGTTCTCCTTTACCCAAATCCAGATAGCAGATGTTCTGAAAGAGCTGCAAAACCTAGACCCGTACAAATCAGCTGGGCTTGACAATCTGGACCCTCTATTTCTGAAACTATCTGCCGCCATTGTCGCAACCCCTATTACCAGCCTGTTCAACCTCTCTTTCATATCGTCTGAGATCCCCAAGGATTGAAAGCTGCCGCAGTCATCCCCTCTTCAAAGGGGGAGACACCCTGGACCCAAACTGCTATAGACCTATATCCATCCTGCCCTGCCTATCTAAGGTCTTCGAAAGCCAAGTCAACAAACAGGTCACTGACCATCTCGAATCCCACCGTACCTTCTCCGCTGTGCAATCTGGTTTCCGAGCCGGTCATGGGTGCACCTCAGCCACGCTCAAGGTACTAAACGATATCATAACCGCTATCGATAAAAGACAGTACTGTGCAGCCGTCTTCATCGACCTCGCCAAGGCTTTCGACTCTGTCAATCACCATATTCTTATCGGCAGACTCAGTAGCCTCGGTTTCTCGGATGACTGCCTTGCCTGGTTCACCAATTACTTTGCAGACAGAGTTCAGTGTGTCAAATCGGAGGGCATGCTGTCCGGTCCTCTGGCAGTCTCTATGGGGGTGCCACAGGGTTCAATTCTCGGGCCGACTCTTTTCTCTGTATATATCAATGATGTTGCTCTTGCTGCGGGCGATTCCCTGATCCACCTCTACGCAGACGACACCATTCTATATACTTTCGGCCCGTCATTGGACACTGTGCTATCTAACCTCCAAACGAGCTTCAATGCCATACAGCACTCCTTCCGTGGCCTCCAACTGCTCTTAAACGCGAGTAAAACCAAATGCATGCTTTTCAACCGATCGCTGCCTGCACCCGCATGCCCGACTAGCATCACCACCCTGGATGGTTCCGACCTTGAATATGTGGACATCTATAAGTACCTAGGTGTCTGGCTAGACTGCAAACTCTCCTTCCAGACTCACATCAAACATCTCCAATCGAAAATCAAATCAAGAGTCGGCTTTCTATTCCGCAACAAAGCCTCCTTCACTCACGCCGCCAAGCTTACCCTAGTAAAACTGACTATCCTACCGATCCTCGATTTCGGCGATGTCATCTACAAAATGGCTTCCAACACTCTACTCAGCAAACTGGATGCAGTCTATCATAGTGCCATCCGTTTTGTCACCAAAGCACCTTATACCACCCACCACTGCGACTTGTATGCTCTAGTCGGCTGGCCCTCGCTACATATTCGTCGCCAGACCCACTGGCTCCAGGTCATCTACAAGTCCATGCTATGTAAAGCTCCGCCTTATCTCAGTTCACTGGTCACGATGGCAACACCCATCCGTAGCACACGCTCCAGCAGGTGTATCTCACTGATCATCCCTAAAGCCAACACCTCATTTGGCCGCCTTTCGTTCCAGTACTCTGCTGCCTGTGACTGGAATGAACTGCAAAAATCGCTGAAGTTGGAGACTTTTATCTCCCTCACCAACTTCAAACATCAGCTATCCGAGCAGCTAACCGATCGCTGCAGCTGTACAGTCTATTGGTAAATAGCCCACCCATTTTCACCTACCTCATCCCCATACTGTTTTTATACTGTTTTTTTAAATTTTATTTATTTATTTATTTACTTTTCTGCTCTTTTGCACACCAATATCTCTACCTGTACATGACCATCTGATCTTTTATCACCCCAGTGTTAATCTGCAATATTGTAATTATTCGCCTACCTCCTCATGCCTTTTGCACACATTGTATATAGACTCCCCTTTTTTTCTACTGTGTTATTGACTTGTTAATTGTTTACTCCATGTGTAACTCTGTGTTGTCTGTTCACACTGCTATGCTTTATCTTGGCCAGGTCGCAGTTGCAAATGAGAACTTGTTCTCAACTAGCCTACCTGGTTAAATAAAGGTGTTCTCAACTAGCCTACCTGGTTAAATAAAGGTGTTCTCAACTAGCCTACCTGGTTAAATAAAGGTGTTCTCAACTAGCCTACCTGGTTAAATAAAGGTGTTCTCAACTAGCCTACCTGGTTAAATAAAGGTGTTCTCAACTAGCCTACCTGGTTAAATAAAGGTGTTCTCAACTAGCCTACCTGGTTAAATAAAGGTGTTCTCAACTAGCCTACCTGGTTAAATAAAGGTGTTCTCAACTAGCCTACCTGGTTAAATAAAGGTGTTCTCAACTGGCCTCCCTGGTTAAATAAAGGTGTTCTCAACTGGCCTACCTGGTTAAATAAAGGTGTTCTCAACTTGCCTCCCTGGTTAAATAAAGGTGTTCTCAACTGGCCTACCTGGTTAAATAAAGGTGTTCTCAACTAGCCTACCTGGTTAAATAAAGGTGTTCTCAACTAGCCTACCTGGTTAAATAAAGGTGTTCTCAACTGGCCTCCCTGGTTAAATAAAGGTGTTCTCAACTGGCCTACCTGGTTAAATAAAGGTGTTCTCAACTTGCCTCCCTGGTTAAATAAAGGTGTTCTCAACTGGCCTACCTGGTTAAATAAAGGTGTTCTCAACTGGCCTCCCTGGTTAAATAAAGGTGTTCTCAACTGGCCTACCTGGTTAAATAAAGGTGTTCTCAACTTGCCTCCCTGGTTAAATAAAGGTGTTCTCAACTGGCCTACCTGGTTAAATAAAGGTGTTCTCAACTGGCCTCCCTGGTTAAATAAAGGTGTTCTCAACTGGCCTCCCTGGTTAAATAAAGGTGTTCTCAACTGGCCTCCCTGGTTAAATAAAGGTGTTCTCAACTGGCCTACCTGGTTAAATAAAGGTGTTCTCAACTGGCCTCCTGGTTAAATAAAGGTGTTCTCAACTGGCCTCCTGGTTAAATAAAGGTGTTCTCAACTGGCCTCCCTGGTTAAATAAAGGTGTTCTCAACTGGCCTCCCTGGTTAAATAAAGGTGTTCTCAACTGGCCTACCTGGTTAAATAAAGGTGTTCTCAACTGGCCTACCTGGTTAAATAAAGGTGAAATAAAAAAATAAAATAAAAAAAATTGATAATAATATTGCACAAAAAAAAAAAAATCCCCAAAACTTTGTTATCATGGGATACACATTGTGTGTATTTCATCCATTTTAGAAAAAGGGCTGCAACCTAACACAACGTGGAGAAAAGGGGAAGAGGTCTGAAAGCTTTCCAAATGCACTGTACACACATCGCTACCTGACAGACACACACACACCTGCAGAGTGTGTTTTTATTAGCCCCAAGGTGTGTTTTAACAGATGGGTTTTAGTCTTCCCTATCTTTGTCTGAATGTGTGTGTGTGTGTGTGTGTGTGTGTGTGTGTGTGTGTGTGTGTGTGTGTGTGTGTGTGTGTGTGTGTGTGTGTGTGTGTGTGTGTGTGTGTGTGTGTGAGAGTGCGTGTGTGTGTGTGTCTGAGTGACAAGGAACGTAAACAACAGCTGGTAGACAGGTTCCTGCCACTGTCACCTGTTGATGTAATCAAGACATATAGGGACCCAGTTATCAGTTCTGGGGGCCTGAACAACATGATACCAACATATAGGGTGCTTCTGAATGGGTGTGTGTGTGTGTGTGTGTGTGTGTGTGTGTGTGTGTGTGTGTGTGTGTGTGTGTGTGTGTGTGTGTGTGTGTGTGTGTGTGAACGGGAACATAAACAACTGCTGTTGATGTAATCAAGACATAGTGACCCAGTTATCAGTTCTGGAAGCCTCAACATCATGCCTCCAACACAGAGGACGCTTTCCAAATGTCAACCAGTTCACAGGCTCTGGTCAACCTATTCACAGGCTCTGGTCCACCTATTCACAGGCTCTGGTCAACCTATTCACAGGCTCTGGTCCACCTCTTCACAGGCTCTGGTCCACCTGTTCACAGGCTCTGGTCCACCTGTTCACAGGCTCTGGTCAACCTATTCACAGGCTCTGGTCAACCTATTCACAGGCTCTGGTCAACCTATTCACAGGCTCTGGTCCACCTATTCACAGGCTCTGGTCCACCTATTCACAGGCTCTGATCCACCTATTCACAGGCTCTGGTCCACCTATTCACAGGCTCTGGTCCACCTATTCACAGGCTCTGGTCAACCTATTCACAGGCTCTGGTCCATCTATTCACAGGCTCTGGTCCACCTATTCACAGGCTCTGGTCCACCTATTCACAGGCTCTGGTCCATCTATTCACAGGCTCTGGTCCACCTATTCACAGGCTCTGGTCCACCTATTCACAGGCTCTGGTCCACCTATTCACAGGCTTTGGTCCATCTATTCACAGGCTCTGGTCCACCTATTCACAGGCTCTGGTCCACCTATTCACAGGCTCTGGTCCATCTATTCACAGGCTCTGGTCCACCTATTCACAGGCTCTGGTCCACCTATTCACAGGCTCTGGTCCACCTATTCACAGGCTCTGGTCCACCTATTCACAGGCTCTGGTCCACCTATTCACAGGCTCTGGTCAACCTATTCACAGGCTCTGGTCCACCTATTCACAGGCTCTGGTCCACCTATTCACAGGCTCTGGTCCACCTATTCACAGGCTCTGGTCCATCTATTCACAGGCTCTGGTCCACCTATTCACAGGCTCTGGTCCACCTATTCACAGGCTCTGGTCCACCTATTCACAGGCTCTGGTCCACCTATTCACAGGCTCTGGTCAACCTATTCACAGGCTCTGGTCAACCTATTCACAGGCTCTGGTCAACCTATTCACAGGCTCTGGTCCACCTATTCACAGGCTCTGGTCCACCTTTTCACAGGCTCTGGTCAACCTATTCACAGGCTCTGGTCCACCTATTCACAGGCTCTGATCCACCTATTCACAGGCTCTGGTCCACCTATTCACAGGCTCTGGTCCACCTATTCACAGGCTCTGGTCGACCTATTCACAGGCTCTGATCCACCTATTCACAGACTCTGGTCCACCTATTCACAGGCTCTGGTCCACCTATTCACAGGCTCTGGTCAACCTATTCACAGGCTCTGGTCCATCTATTCACAGGCTCTGGTCCACCTATTCACAGGCTCTGATCCACCTATTCACAGGCTCTGGTCCACCTATTCACAGGCTCTGGTCCACCTATTCACAGGCTCTGGTCAACCTATTCACAGGCTCTGGTCCATCTATTCACAGGCTCTGGTCCACCTATTCACAGGCTCTGGTCCACCTATTCACAGGCTCTGGTCCACCTATTCACAGGCTCTGGTCCACCTATTCACAGGCTCTGGTCAACCTATTCACAGGCTCTGGTCCATCTATTCACAGGCTCTGGTCCACCTATTCACAGGCTCTGGTCCATCTATTCACAGGCTCTGGTCCACCTATTCACAGGCTCTGGTCCACCTATTCACAGGCTCTGGTCCACATATTCACAGGCTCTGGTCCACCTATTCACAGGCTCTGGTCCACCTTTTCACAGGCTCTGGTCCACCTATTCACAGGCTCTGGTCCACCTATTCACAGGCTCTGGTCCACTTATTCACAGGCTCTGGTCCACCTATTCACAGGCTCTGGTCCACCTATTCACAGGCTCTGGTCCACTTATTCACAGGCTCTGGTCCACCTATTCACAGGCTCTGGTCCACTTATTCACAGGCTCTGGTCAACCTATTCACAGGCTCTGGTCCACCTATTCACAGGCTCTGGTCAACCTATTCACAGGCTCTGGTCCATCTATTCACAGGCTCTGGTCCACCTATTCACAGGCTCTGATCCACCTATTCACAGGCTCTGGTCCACCTATTCACAGGCTCTGGTCCACCTATTCACAGGCTCTGGTCCACCTATTCACAGGCTCTGATCCACCTATTCACAGGCTCTGGTCCACCTATTCACAGGCTCTGGTCCACCTATTCACAGGCTCTGGTCAACCTATTCACAGGCTCTGGTCCATCTATTCACAGGCTCTGGTCCACCTATTCACAGGCTCTGGTCCACCTATTCACAGGCTCTGGTCCATCTATTCACAGGCTCTGGTCCACCTATTCACAGGCTCTGGTCCACCTATTCACAGGCTCTGGTCCACCTATTCACAGGCTTTGGTCCATCTATTCACAGGCTCTGGTCCACCTATTCACAGGCTCTGGTCCACCTATTCACAGGCTCTGGTCCATCTATTCACAGGCTCTGGTCCACCTATTCACAGGCTCTGGTCCACCTATTCACAGGCTCTGGTCCACCTATTCACAGGCTCTGGTCCACCTATTCACAGGCTCTGGTCCACCTATTCACAGGCTCTGGTCAACCTATTCACAGGCTCTGGTCCATCTATTCACAGGCTCTGGTCCACCTATTCACAGGCTCTGGTCCACCTATTCACAGGCTCTGGTCCATCTATTCACAGGCTCTGGTCCACCTATTCACAGGCTCTGGTCCACCTATTCACAGGCTCTGGTCCACCTATTCACAGGCTCTGGTCCACCTATTCACAGGCTCTGGTCAACCTATTCACAGGCTCTGGTCAACCTATTCACAGGCTCTGGTCAACCTATTCACAGGCTCTGGTCCACCTATTCACAGGCTCTGGTCCACCTTTTCACAGGCTCTGGTCAACCTATTCACAGGCTCTGGTCCACCTATTCACAGGCTCTGATCCACCTATTCACAGGCTCTGGTCCACCTATTCACAGGCTCTGGTCCACCTATTCACAGGCTCTGGTCGACCTATTCACAGGCTCTGATCCACCTATTCACAGACTCTGGTCCACCTATTCACAGGCTCTGGTCCACCTATTCACAGGCTCTGGTCAACCTATTCACAGGCTCTGGTCCATCTATTCACAGGCTCTGGTCCACCTATTCACAGGCTCTGATCCACCTATTCACAGGCTCTGGTCCACCTATTCACAGGCTCTGGTCCACCTAGTCACAGGCTCTGGTCAACCTATTCACAGGCTCTGGTCCATCTATTCACAGGCTCTGGTCCACCTATTCACAGGCTCTGGTCCACCTATTCACAGGCTCTGGTCCACCTATTCACAGGCTCTGGTCCACCTATTCACAGGCTCTGGTCAACCTATTCACAGGCTCTGGTCCATCTATTCACAGGCTCTGGTCCACCTATTCACAGGCTCTGGTCCATCTATTCACAGGCTCTGGTCCACCTATTCACAGGCTCTGGTCCACCTATTCACAGGCTCTGGTCCACATATTCACAGGCTCTGGTCCACCTATTCACAGGCTCTGGTCCACCTTTTCACAGGCTCTGGTCCACCTATTCACAGGCTCTGGTCCACCTATTCACAGGCTCTGGTCCACTTATTCACAGGCTCTGGTCCACCTATTCACAGGCTCTGGTCCACCTATTCACAGGCTCTGGTCCACTTATTCACAGGCTCTGGTCCACCTATTCACAGGCTCTGGTCCACTTATTCACAGGCTCTGGTCAACCTATTCACAGGCTCTGGTCCACCTATTCACAGGCTCTGGTCCACTTATTCACAGGCTCTGGTTGGGAACCACTACTTTAACAGTTCAAACAGCTGACCAATCAGCCTATTACAAGTGCTCGGCAAACTATTTTGAAAAATTGTGTTCAATCAAATTCCATGTTAGTTTTACAGAAAACAGAATTAATAGCATACTTTCAGCATTCTTGTGTGTGTGTGAGTGAGTGAACGGCAACAGGTAGCGATGTGTGTACTCTACATGTTTGGCACTGACACAAATGACATACAAATGGACATACATTTAAGGAGATTGTGGGAGCTGTTTTCTTTCCGACTTCTGTGCAGCTTTTGATGTCATTGATCACATCCCATCGCTGAAAAAAACCGTAGGTGTTGTGGATTTGCGTCCTCTACCTTATTATGGACTGAGAGTCTGATAGAAACGTAGGTGTTGTGGATTTGCGTCCTCTACCTTATTATGGACTGAGAGTCTGATAGAAACGTAGGTGTTGTGGATTTGCGTCCTCTACCTTATTATGGACTGAGAGTCTGATAGAAACGTAGGTGTTGTGGATTTGCGTCCTCTACCTTATTATGGACTGAGAGTCTGATAGAAACTTAGGTGTTGTGGATTTGCGTCCTCTACCTTATTATGGACTGAGAGTCTGATAGAAACATAGGTGTTGTGGATTTGCGTCCTCTACCTTATTATGGACTGAGAGTCTGATAGAAACATAGGTGTTGTGGATTTGCGTCCTCTACCTTATTATGGACTGAGAGTCTGATAGAAACGTAGGTGTTGTGGATTTGCGTCCTCTACCTTATTATGGACTGAGAGTCTGATAGAAACGTAGGTGTTGTGGATTTGCGTCCTCTACCTTATTATGGACTGAGAGTCTGATAGAAACGTAGGTGTTGTGGATTTGCGTCCTCTACCTTATTATGGACTGAGAGTCTGATAGAAACGTAGGTGTTGTGGATTTGCGTCCTCTACCTTATTATGGACTGAGAGTCTGATAGAAACGTAGGTGTTGTGGATTTGCGTCCTCTACCTTATTATGGACTGAGAGTCTGATAGAAACGTAGGTGTTGTGGATTTGCGTCCTCTACCTTATTATGGACTGAGAGTCTGTCTAATAAAACACACAGGGGTTTTCCTTTAATGGAAGCCTCTTTAACCTCTCTTGGGTAGGGGGCAGTATTTTCACTTAAGGATGAGAAGCGTGCCCAAAGTAAACTGCATGTTACTCAGGCCCAGAAGCTAGGATATGCATATAATTGGTAGATTCATAAAACTGTTAAAATGATGTATGTGAGTCTAACAGCACTGATATGGCAGGCGAAACAAAGAGGACAAACCATCCTCCACACCCCAAAAAATTCATCCTTCCACTGTTTTCAATGGCGGTCACTTTTATTATAAGGCAAAGTCCTCCCAGGTTGCAGTTCCTCTGGCTTCCACTAGATGTCAACAGTCTTTAGAAAGAGTTTCAGGCTGTTTTTTTGAAAAATGAGCCAAAATTTGTAGTTTTTCTAGGTGGCTCCCATTTTGGCTGTAGTGTTTCCAAGGAAGAGAGTGCATTCTTCAATATTTTCCTCCGGTAAAGACAATAACGATTCTCCGTCTTAAATTTGATAGTTTATTTGCGTATTAGGATACCTGAGGTTTGATTATAAACGTTGTTTGACTTGTTTGGAATAGTTTATTAGTAACGTTTGGGATTAATTTTGTATGCATTTTGATGGAGGGAAACTGGGTGGATTATTGACTGAAGCGCACCAGCTAAACTGAGTTTTTATGGATATAAAGAAGGACATTATCGAACAAAAGGACCATTTGTGATGTAGCTGGGACCTTTTGGAGTGCCAACAGAAGAACATCTTCAAAGGTAAGGCATTTATTATATATATATATTATTATATATATTATATATTATATATATATATATATATATTATATCGCTATTTCTGACACCTGCCTGGTTGAAATATGTTTTTCGTGCTTTTGTACGCGGGGCGCTGTCCTCAGATAATTTAATGGTGTGCTTTTGCCATGAAGCCGTTTTGAATTCTGACACAGCGGCTGGATTAACAAGAAGTTAAGCTTTATTTTGATGTATTACACTTGTGATTTTATAAAAGTTAA
>NW_027040485.1:120000-152500 GCF_034236695.1 Oncorhynchus nerka
TGTTGGACAGTGTTAAAGCAGTGGTAGTCCAGTCTTTTGTTGGACAGTGTTAAAGCAGTGGTAGTCCAGTCTTGTGTTGGACAGTGTTAAAGCAGTGGTAGTCCAGTCTTGTGTTGGACAGTGTTAAAGCAGTGGTAGTCCAGTCTTGTGTTGGACAGTGTTAAAGCAGTGGTAGTCCAGTCTTGTGTTGGACAGTGTAAAAGCAGTGGTAGTCCAGTCTTGTGTTGGACAGTGTAAAAGCAGTGGTAGTCCAGTCCTGTGTTGGACAGTGTAAAAGCAGTGGTAGTCCAGTCTTGTGTTGGACAGTGTTAAAGCAGTGGTAGTCCAGTCTTGTGTTGGACAGTGTAAAAGCAGTGGTAGTCCAGTCTTGTGTTGGACAGTGTAAAAGCAGTCCAGTCTTGTGTTGGACAGTGTTAAAGCAGTGGTAGTCCAGTCTTGTGTTGGACAGTGTAAAAGCAGTGGTAGTCCAGTCTTGTGTTGGACAGTGTTAAAGCAGTGGTAGTCCAGTCCTCTGTTGGACAGTGTTAAAGCAGTGGTAGTCCAGTCTTGTGTTGGACAGTGTAAAAGCAGTGGTAGTCCAGTCTTGTGTTGGACAGTGTAAAAGCAGTGGTAGTCCAGTCTTGTGTTGGACAGTGTAAAAGCAGTCCAGTCTTGTGTTGGACATTGTTAAAGCAGTGATAGTCCAGTCTTGTGTTGGACAGTGTAAAAGCAGTGGTAGTCCAGTCTTGTGTTGGACAGTGTTAAAGCAGTGGTAGTCCAGTCTTGTGTTGGACAGTGTAAAAGCAGTGGTAGTCCAGTCTTGTGTTGGACAGTGTTAAAGCAGTGGTAGTCCAGTCTTGTGTTGGACAGTGTTAAAGCAGTGGTAGTCCAGTCTTGTGTTGGACAGTGTTAAAGCAGTGGTAGTCCAGTCTTGTGTTGGACAGTGTTAAAGCAGTGGTAGTCCAGTCTTGTGTTGGACAGTGTTAAAGCAGTGGTAGTCCAGTCTTGTGTTGGACAGTGTAAAAGCAGTCCAGTCTTGTGTTGGACAGTGTTAAAGCAGTGATAGTCCAGTCTTGTGTTGGACAGTGTAAAAGCAGTGGTAGACCAGTCTTGTGTTAGACAGTGTTAAAGCAGTGATAGTCCAGTCTTGTGTTGGACAGTGTAAAAGCAGTCCAGTCTTGTGTTGGACAGTGTTAAAGCAGTGATAGTCCAGTCTTGTGTTGGACAGTGTAAAAGCAGTGGTAGACCAGTCTTGTGTTAGACAGTGTTAAAGCAGTGATAGTCCAGTCTTGTGTTGGACAGTGTAAAAGCAGTCCAGTCTTGTGTTGGACAGTGTTAAAGCAGTGCTAGTCCAGTCTTGTGTTGGACAGTGTAAAAGCAGTGGTAGTCCAGTCTTGTGTTGGACAGTGTTAAAGCAGTGGTAGTCCAGTCTTGTGTTGGTCAGTGTTAAAGCAGTGGTAGTCCAGTCTTGTGTTGGACAGTGTTAAAGCAGTGGTAGTCCAGTCTTGTGTTGGACAGTGTTAAAGCAGTGGTAGTCCAGTCTTGTGTTGGACAGTGTAAAAGCAGTGGTAGTCCAGTCTTGTGTTGGACAGTGTTAAAGCAGTGGTAGTCCAGTCTTGTGTTGGACAGTGTAAAAGCAGTGGTAGTCCAGTCTTGTGTTGGACAGTGTTAAAGCAGTGGTAGTCCAGTCTTGTGTTGGACAGTGTAAAAGCAGTGGTAGTCCAGTCTTGTGTTGGACAGTGTTAAAGCAGTGGTAGTCCAGTCTTGTGTTGGACAGTGTAAAAGCAGTGGTAGTCCAGTCTTGTGTTGGACAGTGTTAAAGCAGTGGTAGTCCAGTTTTGTGTTGGACAGTGTTAAAGCAGTGGTAGTCCAGTCTTGTGTTGGACAGTGTTAAAGCAGTGGTAGTCCAGTCTTGTGTTGGACAGTGTAAAAGCAGTGGTAGTCCAGTCTTGTGTTGGACAGTGTAAAAGCAGTGGTAGTCCAGTCTTGTGTTGGACAGTGTTAAAGCAGTGGTAGACCAGTCTTGTGTTGGACAGTGTTAAAGCAGTGGTAGTCCAGTCTTGTGTTGGACAGTGTTAAAGCAGTGGTAGTCCAGTCAGACAGTGGTAGTCCAGTCTTGTGTTGGACAGTGTAAAAGCAGTGGTAGTCCAGTCTTGTGTTGGATAGTGTAAAAGCAGTGATAGTTCAACTGAAATATATCACGACAAATGACTGACTGGTAAACACCTTATTTTACGGTAAACCTCCTTAGAGTCGATTGACGCACCGACGTCCTTTTAAGCTAGAGATTTCTGTTGCATTGCATTGGAATGAGTCTCAATCCACCACATCCGAGGTCAAAGGTGAAAGAGCTACAGTGTTTGTTTTTTTGAGAGACCATGAGACAATCCGAAAAATTGGTCTTCTCACGAAAACGTCTGTAATGTCCAAACGCTTTGACCTACAACACTGTTATGGAAAGGGGAGACTCTCACCAACGCGATGGTGGTCTCCGTTGTGCTCTACGACCCCCACAAGGGTCACGGGACTCGTCTGAAGGGCTCCGTTTTGCTCTACGACCCCCACAAGGGTCACGGGACTCGTCTGAAGGTCTCCGTTTTGCTCTACGACCCCCACAAGGGTCACGGGACTCGTCTGAAATCGGTACCGTCGATGTGCCAATTTCTGTTTGTTGCGTCCAAAACATTAGGACAACAATGTTAAGATTCTCACAAGGGGAGATTGTCACAAGGGGAGATTTTCACAAGGGGAGATTCTCACAAGGGGAGATTCTCACAAGGGGAGATTCTCACAAGGGGAGATTGTCACAAGGGGAGATTCTCACAAGGGGAGATTGTCACAAGGGGAGATTCTCACAAGGGGAGATTGTCACAAGGGGAGATTGTCACAAGGGGAGATTGTCACAAGGGGAGATTCTCACAAGGGGAGATTCTCACAAGGGGAGATTCTCACAAGGGGAGATTGTCACAAGGGGAGATTCTCACAAGGGAGATTGTCACAAGGGGAGATTGTCACAAGGGAGATTGTCACAAGGGGAGATTCTCACAAGGGGAGATTGTCACAAGGGGAGATTCTCACAAGGGGAGATTGTCACAAGGGGAGATTCTCACAAGGGGAGATTGTCACAAGGGGAGATTGTCACAAGGGAAGATTCTCACAAGGGGAGATTCTCACAAGGGAAGATTCTCACAAGGGGAGATTGTCACAAGGGGAGATTCTCACAAGGGGAGATTGTCACAAGGGGAGATTCTCACAAGGGGAGATTCTCACAAGGGGAGATTCTCACAAGGGGAGATTCTCACCAACGCGATGGTGGTCTCCGTTTTGCTCTACGACCCCCACAAGGGTCACGGGACTCGTCTGAAGGGCTCCGTTTTGCTCTACGACCCCCACAAGGGTCACGGGACTCGTCTGAAGGTCTCCGTTTTGCTCTACGACCCCCACAAGGGTCACGGGACTCGTCTGAAATCGGTACCGTCGATGTGCCAATTTCTGTTTGTTGCGTCCAAAACATTAGGACAACAATGTTAAGATTCTCACAAGGGGAGATTGTCACAAGGGGAGATTTTCACAAGGGGAGATTCTCACAAGGGGAGATTCTCACAAGGGGAGATTCTCACAAGGGGAGATTGTCACAAGGGGAGATTCTCACAAGGGGAGATTGTCACAAGGGGAGATTCTCACAAGGGGAGATTGTCACAAGGGGAGATTGTCACAAGGGGAGATTGTCACAAGGGGAGATTGTCACAAGGGGAGATTCTCACAAGGGGAGATTCTCACAAGGGGAGATTGTCACAAGGGGAGATTCTCACAAGGGGAGATTGTCACAAGGGGAGATTGTCACAAGGGGAGATTGTCACAAGGGGAGATTCTCACAAGGGGAGATTGTCACAAGGGGAGATTCTCACAAGGGGAGATTGTCACAAGGGGAGATTCTCACAAGGGGAGATTGTCACAAGGGGAGATTGTCACAAGGGAAGATTCTCACAAGGGGAGATTCTCACAAGGGAAGATTCTCACAAGGGGAGATTGTCACAAGGGGAGATTCTCACAAGGGGAGATTGTCACAAGGGGAGATTCTCACAAGGGGAGATTCTCACAAGGGGAGATTCTCACAAGGGGAGATTCTCACCAACGCGATGGTGGTCTCCGTTTTGCTCTACGACCCCCACAAGGGTCACGGGACTCGTCTGAAGGTCTCCGTTTTGCTCTACGACCCCCACAAGGGTCACGGGACTCGTCTGAAGGTCTCCGTTTTGCTCTACGACCCCCACAAGGGTCACGGGACTCGTCTGAAATCGGTACCGTCGATGTGCCAATTTCTGTTTGTTGCGTCCAAAACATTAGGACAACAATGTTAAGATTCTCACAAGGGGAGATTCTCCCAAGGGGAGATTCTCACAAGGGGAGATTCTCACAAGGGGAGATTCTCACAAGGGGAGATTGTCACAAGGGGAGATTGTCACAAGGGGAGATTGTCTCAAGGGGAGATTGTCACAAGGGGAGATTGTCACAAGGGGAGATTGTCACAAGGGGAGATTGTCACAAGGGGAGATTGTCACAAGGGGAGATTGTCACAAGGGGAGATTGTCACAAGGGGAGATTGTCACAAGGGGAGATTCTCACAAGGGGAGATTCTCACAAGGGTCACAAGGGGAGATTGTCACAAGGGGAGATTCTCACAAGGGGAGATTGTCACAAGGGGAGATTCTCACAAGGGGAGATTGTCACAAGGGGAGATTGTCACAAGGGGAGATTGTCACAAGGGGAGATTGTCACAAGGGGAGATTGTCACAAGGGGAGATTGTCACAAGGGGAGATTGTCACAAGGGGAGATTGTCACAAGGGGAGATTGTCACAAGGGGAGATTCTCACAAGGGGAGATTCTCACAAGGGGAGATTCTCACAAGGGGAGATTGTCACAAGGGGAGATTCTCACAAGGGGAGATTGTCACAAGGGGAGATTGTCACAAGGGAAGATTCTCACAAGGGGAGATTCTCACAAGGGAAGATTCTCACAAGGGGAGATTGTCACAAGGGGAGATTCTCACAAGGGGAGATTGTCACAAGGGGAGATTCTCACAAGGGGAGATTCTCACAAGGGGAGATTCTCACAAGGGGAGATTCTCACAAACATGATGGTGGTCTCCGTTTTTCTCTACGACCCCCACAAGTGTCACAGGACTCGTCTGAAGGTAGCCGGTACCACTTTTAAAACAACAAATGAAGGTCGTATGAAGGTTGTTTTGTGACGACACATAAAGGGGTTAAATATGTCTACAAATCTCTGTGTTTAATTTATTTTTGTAGATTTAAAAGACAGACACTTTAAAACCTTGTTTCTTATACAGTAATGTTCTAGATTTAAAGGATAAGACAGTTTAAAACCTTGTTTCTTATACAGTAATGTTATATATTTAAAGGACAGACACTTTAAAACCTTGTTTCTTATACAGTAATGTTCTAGATTTAAAGGATAAGACACTTTAAAACCTTGTTTCTTATACAGTAATGTTCTAGATTTAAAGGATAAGACACTTTAAAACCTTATTTCTTATGAATTATTGGACTGTCTATTTTACCATTTATGAAAATGTAATTCAATCAGTTTCTCTGGGCTATAGTAGTAAAAGCCAAATTCAATATTTTTCTGGGCTCTAGTTTCTCTGGGCTATAGTATCTCTGGGCTATAGTTTCTCTGGGCTATAGTTTCTCTGGGCTCTAGTTTCTCTGGGCTATAGTTTCTCTGGGCTATAGTTTCTCTGGGCTCTAGTTTCTCTGGGCTATAGTTTCTCTGGGCTATAGTTTCTCTGGGCTATAGTTTCTCTGGGCTATAGTTTCAGTTCTCTGGGCTCTAGTTTCTCTGGGCTATAGTTTCTCTGGGCTATAGCTTCTCTGGGCTATAGTTTCTCTGGGCTCTAGTTTCTCTGGGCTATAGTTTCTCTGGGCTATAGTAGTAAAGGCCAAAGTCAATATTTTATCAAATAATTGTTTAATATCTATTTTATTATTATATAAAGGGGTTCTAAAATCCCAAATCAAATATCTCAATGGTCCATGGTATGACCGTCTTTAAACTATTCCATACTTCAGCTTAGACATTTAACAATGAATAGTTGTCATGGTAATTCTCACCAAAAGGAGAGAGACTGCATTCTTCAAAAACAACTTCATTATAAGATTTTTCGATAACAACCAGTCAACAGTGCATCGTTAGGAAAGCCCAACGAACAGAGTTGTCTCTCTCCTCTTATAGAAAAAGTACAGTTCGGCAGATGGGTGGAAACAGGGGGCGTGTGTAAAAGCTTGTCAGTTCAGATTAAGATAGCTGACGTTGGCACCGTTGTCCAGAAACCCCCATGCACGTTTCCACACATCTAAGTTCCTGTAGATGGTTAAAACAGGGATGTCACATACTGAGGTCGTAATCAAACGGCTCTTATCTGTCGACCAGACTTCAGACTAAGTCACATATCCTGTACCAGCAAAAAATACTAACATATAACAGCCGATTCTCAGGGTAAAAACAGTATATCCAATGAAACCCCATAGTAGGTCATTAAATCATTGAATCATTTCCTCCACACAGTCTACTATAATGACAATGAATGTCGGTGTGATGACTAGCTTTCAGGTAAAGCGTTTTTAACCCAAACGAATCGCACCGTCACGCCCGGCGTGATTTACCGACTTTTTTGTAAAAGGGTTGATGTCCAGCTGGTGGGACGGAGTCAGACACGGAGGATGAGTCATAACGGACTTTTACTCAAAACGACGACAAAGTAAATTCCACGTAAGGAAAACAATCCAGCTCACAAAATAGTAGCGACAACTAAACACAGAACAAACACACACAAAACAGGGGGACCAGAGGGGGAACCAGAGGGGGGAGGACCAGAGGGGGGCCAGAGGGGGAACCAGAGGGGGCAGAGGGGGAACCAGAGGGGGAACCAGAGGGGGGTACCAGAGGGGGTACCAGAGGGGGGAACCAGAGAGGGGGGGGAACCAGAGTGGGGAAACCACCAGAGGGTTAAATAGAGAATTAAATTATAATGTATTGGAAACCAGGTCTGTACAATAAAGACAAAACAAATGGAAATGTAGATTGGTGGCGGCTAGAAAACCGGATGACGTCGACCGCCGAAACGCCGCCCGAACAAGGAGAGGCACCAACTTCGGCGGAAGTCGTGACACACGTCTAACCCACGTGTCTGAGTTACAGGTTGAACCCTTGGATTAATCTGTTTCTTCTGCATCCATTGATCCCAACCCATTATCCCGTGTGATTAACGGGGGCGGAGCTAGGAGCAGCGTTTGAGTTAAATCCATTGATCCCAACCCATTATCCCGTGTCATTAACAGGGGGCGGAGCTAGGAGCAGCGTTTGAGTTAAATCCATTGATCCCAACCCATTATCCCGTGTCATTAACAGGGGCGGAGCTAGGAGCAGCGTTTGAGAGACAAGCGAGGATCCTGAGAAAGGGGCCCCAGGGGGGGGGGGGGGTCTCTTTTTACAAAAACGCCTATAGAGCTGAAGCGGAGAATCTCACGAACATAAAAGTGTAACGTGGTTTTCAAACTCCACACAGTCGTCACTGACTAGTTGGATATTCATCTCCCACTGATCAAACCATTGATTTCCTTACATCATTCATATACATTCATTTTAACAGGTTTTTGATTTTGACTGACCATATTTTTGTTGTTGTTGACATTTGTCAATAAAACTTGTGAATGCAACAGTTTTTTACGTCAAATTCTTCTGTATTCTCTTTGTAGACCTTGTTGTCCTGAAAATGTTTTATTTTATTTTTAAAAATCCCTTCATTGTGAGAGTAAATATAAAGGAATGCCGATCAATGAAAGTCTGATCAAAGTCTGATCAATGAAAGTCTGATCAATGAAAGTCTGATCAATGAAAGTCTGATCAATGAAAGTCTGATCTGAAAGTCTGATCAATGAAAGTCTGATCAATGAAAGTCTGATCAATGAAAGTCCGATCAATGAAAGTCTGATCAATGAAAGTCTGATCAATGAAATCAATGAAAGTCTGATCAATGAAAGTCCGATCAATGAAAGTCAATGATCAATGAAAGTCTGATCAATGAAAGTCTGAATGAAAGTCTGATCAATGAAAGTCCGATCAATGAAAGTCTGATCAATGATCAATGAAAGTCTGATCAATGAAAGTCTGATCAATGAAAGTCTGATCAATGAAAGTCTGATCAATGAAAGTCTGATCAATGAAAGTCCGATCAATGAAAGTCTGATCAATGAAAGTCTGATCAATGAAAGTCTGATCAATGAAAGTCTGATCAATGAAAGTCCGATCAATGAAAGTCTGATCAATGAAAGTCCGATCAATGAAAGTCTGATCAATGAAAGTCCGATCAATGAAAGTCCGATCAATGAAAAGTCGATTTTTTTACCGCTGTGGTCTTGTGACTGACAGGGTTAAAACCTTAAAACCTTAAAACCTTAAAACCTTAAAACCTTACACCACACCCTAATCCACATTATCCCCGAGCCGTAGAACACATCACTGATCATGAAACACCTTGGTTCCCAACCCACCACACCCTAATCCACACAGTGCAGTTGACCACCACCCACAGGGCTCTGGTCTACAGTAGTGCACTATATATAGGGAATAGGGTTCAATAGGGCCCTGGTCTAAAGTAGTGTACTATATAGGGAATAGGGTTCTATAGGGCTCTGGTCTAAAGTAGTGTACTATATAGGGAATAGGATTCTATAGGGCCCTGGTCTAAAGTAGTGCACTATATAGGGAATAGGGTTCTATAGGGCCCTGGTTTAAAGAAGTGTACTATATAGGGAATAGGGTTCTATAGGGCTCTGGTCTAAAGTAGTACACTATATAGGGAATATGGCTCTATAGGGCCCTGATCTAAAGTAGTGAACTATATAGGGAATAGGGTTCTATAGGGCTCTGGTCTAAAGTAGTGCACTATATATAGGGAATAGGGTTCAATAGGGCCCTGGTCTAAAGTAGTGTACTATATAGGGAATAGGGTTCTATAGGGCTCTGGTCTAAAGTAGTGTACTATATAGGGAATAGGATTCTATAGGGCCCTGGTCTAAAGTAGTGCACTATATAGGGAATAGGGTTCTATAGGGCCCTGGTCTAAAGAAGTGTACTATATAGGGAATAGGGTTCTATAAGCCTCTGGTCTAAAGTAGTGCACTATATATAGGGAATAGGGTTCAATAGGGCCCTGGTCTAAAGTAGTGTACTATATAGGGAATAGGGTTCTATAGGGCCCTGGTCTAAAGTAGTGTACTATATAGGGAATAGGGTTCTATAGGGCTCTGGTCTAAAGTAGTGTACTATATAGGGAATAGGATTCTATAGGGCCCTGGTCTAAAGTAGTGCACTATATAGGGAATAGGGTTCTATAGGGCCCTGGTCTAAAGTAGTGTAATATATAGGGAATAGGGTTCTATAGGGCTCTGGTCTAAAGTAGTGAACTATATAGGGAATAGGGTTCTATAGGGCTCTGGTCTAAAGTAGTATACTATATAGGGAATAGGGTTCTATAGGGCTCTGGTCTAAAGTAGTGCACTATATAGGGAATAGGGTTCTATAGGGCCCTGGTCTAAAGTAGTGTACTATATAGGGAATAGGGTTCTATAGGGCTCTGGTCTAAAGTAGTGCACTATATAGGGAATAGGGTTCTATAGGGCCCTGGTCTAAAGTAGTGTACTATATAGGGAATAGGGGGTTCTATAGGGCTCTGGTCTGCACTATATAGGGAAAGTAGTGCACTATATAGGGAATATGGTTCTATAGGGCTCTGGTCTAAAGTAGTGTAATATATAGGGAATAGGGTTCTATAGGGCTCTGGTCTAAAGTAGTGTACTATATAGGGAATAGGGTTCTATAGGCCCTGGTCTAAAAGTGTACTATATAGGGAATAGGGTTCTATAGGGCTCTGGTCTAAAGTAGTGCACTATATAGGGAATAGGGTTCTATAGGGCTCTGGTCTAAAGTAGTGCACTATATAGGGAATATGTTTCTATAGGGCCCTGGTCTAAAGTAGTGTACTATATAGGGAATAGGGTTCTATAGGGCCCTGGTCTAAAGTAGTGTAATATATAGGGAATAGGGTTCTATAGGGCTCTGGTCTAAAGTAGTGCACTATATAGGGAATAGGGTTCTATAGGGCTCTGGTCTAAAGTAGTATACTATATAGGGAATAGGGTTCTATAGGGCTCTGGTCTAAAGTAGTGCACTATATAGGGAATAGGGTTCTATAGGGCCCTGGGCTAAAGTAGTGTACTATATAGGGAATAGGGTTCTATAGGGCTCTGGTCTAAAGTAGTGCACTATATAGGGAATAGGGTTCTATAGGGCTCTGGTCTAAAGTAGTGTACTATATAGGGAATAGGGTTCTATAGGGCTCTGGTCTAAAGTAGTGCACTACAAAGGGAATATGGTTCTATAGGGCTCTGGTCTAAAGTAGTGCACTATATAGGGAATAGGGTTCTATAGGGCTCTGGTCTAAAGTAGTGCACTATATAGGGAATAGGGTTCTATAGGGCTCTGGTCTAAAGTAGTGTACTATATAGGGAATAGGGTTCTATAGGGCTCTGGTTTAAAGTAGTGTACTATATAGGGAATAGGGTTCTATAGGGCTTTGGTCTAAAGTAGTGTACTATATAGGGAATAGGGTTCTATAGGGCTCTGGTCTAAAGTAGTGTACTATATAGGGAATAGGGTTCTATAGGGCCCTGGTCTAAAGTAGTGTAATATATAGGGAATAGGGTTCTATAGGGCTCTGGTCTAAAGTAGTGCACTATATAGGGAATAGGGTTCTATAGGGCTCTGGTGTAAAGTAGTGTACTATATAGGGAATAGGGTTCTATAGGGCTCTGGTCTAAAGTAGTGTACTATATAGGGAATAGGGTTCTATAGGGCCCTGATCTAAAGTAGTGCACTACATAGGGAATAGGGTTCTATAGGGCCCTGGTCTAAAGTAGTGCACTATATAGGGAATATGTTTCTATAGGGCCCTGGTCTAAAGTAGTGTACTATATAGGGTAATAGGGTTCTATAGGACTCTGGTCTAAAGTAGTACAATATATAGGGAATATGGTTCTGTAGGGCCCTGATCTAAAGTAGTGAACTATATAGGGAATAGGGTTCTATAGGGCTCTGGTCTAAAGTAGTGCACTATATATAGGGAATAGGGTTCAATAGGGCCCTGGTCTAAAGTAGTGTACTATATAGGGAATAGGGTTCTATAGGGCTCTGGTCTAAAGTAGTGTACTATATAGGGAATAGGATTCTATAGGGCCCTGGTCTAAAGTAGTGCACTATATAGGGAATAGGGTTCTATAGTGCCCTGGTTTAAAGAAGTGTACTATATAGGGAATAGAGTTCTATAGGGCTCTGGTCTAAAGTAGTACACTATATAGGGAATATGGCTCTATAGGGCCCTGATCTAAAGTAGTGAACTATATAGGGAATAGGGTTCTATAGGGCTCTGGTCTAAAGTAGTGCACTATATATAGGGAATAGGGTTCAATAGGGCCCTGGTCTAAAGTAGTGTACTATATAGGGAATAGGGTTCTATAGGGCTCTGGTCTAAAGTAGTGTACTATATAGGGAATAGGATTCTATAGGGCCCTGGTCTAAAGTAGTGCACTATATAGGGAATAGGGTTCTATAGGGCCCTGGTCTAAAGAAGTGTACTATATAGGGAATAGGGTTCTATAGGGCTCTGGTCTAAAGTAGTGCACTATATAGGGAATAGGGTTCAATAGGGCCCTGGTCTAAAGTAGTGTACTATATAGGGAATAGGGTTCTATAGGGCCCTGGTCTAAAGTAGTGTACTATATAGGGAATAGGGTTCTATAGGGCTCTGGTCTAAAGTAGTGTACTATATAGGGAATAGGATTCTATAGGGCCCTGGTCTAAAGTAGTGCACTATATAGGGAATAGGGTTCTATAGGGCCCTGGTCTAAAGAAGTGTACTATATAGGGAATAGGGTTCTGTAGGCCTCTGGTCTAAAGTAGTGCACTATATAGGGAATAGGTTTCTATAGGGCTCTGGTCTAAAGTAGTGCACTATATAGGGAATAGGGTTCTATAGGGCCTGGTCTAAAGTAGTGTACTATATAGGGAATAGGGTTCTATAGGGCTCTGGTCTAAAGTAGTGCACTATATAGGGAATAGGGTTCTATAGGGCCCTGGTCTAAAGTAGTGCACTATAGGGAATAGGGAATAGGGTTCTAAATAGGGCCCTGGTCTACCATAGGGCTAAAAAGTGTACTATATAGGGAATAGGGTTCTATAGGGCCTCTGGTCTAAAGTAGTGCACTATATATAGGGAATAGGGTTCAATAGGGCCCTGGTCTAAAGTAGTGTACTATATAGGGAATAGGGTTCTATAGGGCCCTGGTCTAAAGTAGTGTACTATATAGGGAATAGGGTTCTATAGGGCTCTGGTCTAAAGTAGTGTACTATATAGGGAATAGGATTCTATAGGGCCCTGGTCTAAAGTAGTGCACTATATAGGGAATAGGGTTCTATAGGGCCCTGGTCTAAAGAAGTGTACTATATAGGGAATAGGGTTCTGTAGGCCTCTGGTCTAAAGTAGTGCACTATATAGGGAATAGGTTTCTATAGGGCTCTGGTCTAAAGTAGTGCACTATATAGGGAATATGTTTCTATAGGGCCCTGGTCTAAAGTAGTGTACTATATAGGGAATAGGGTTCTATAGGGCTCTGGTCTAAAGTAGTGCACTATATAGGGAATAGGGTTCTATAGGGCCCTGGTCTAAAGTAGTGTACTATATAGGGAATAGGGTTCTATAGGGCTCTGGTCTAAAGTAGTGCACTATATAGGGAATAGGGTTCTATAGGGCTCTGGTCTAAAGTAGTGTACTATATAGGGAATAGGGTTCTATAGGGCTCTGGTCTAAAGTAGTGCACTACAAAGGGAATATGGTTCTATAGGGCTCTGGTCTAAAGTAGTGCACTATATAGGGAATAGGGTTCTATAGGGCTCTGGTCTAAAGTAGTGCACTATATAGGGAATAGGGTTCTATAGGGCTCTGGTCTAAAGTAGTGTACTATATAGGGAATAGGGTTCTATAGGGCTCTGGTTTAAAGTAGTGTACTATATAGGGAATAGGGTTCTATAGGGCTTTGGTCTAAAGTAGTGTACTATATAGGGAATAGGGTTCTATAGGGCTCTGGTCTAAAGTAGTGTACTATATAGGAAATAGGGTTCTATAGGGCCCTGGTCTAAAGTAGTGTAATATATAGGGAATAGGGTTCTATAGGGCTCTGGTCTAAAGTAGTGCACTATATAGGGAATAGGGTTCTATAGGGCTCTGGTCTAAAGTAGTGTACTATATAGGGAATAGGGTTCTATAGGGCTCTGGTCTAAAGTAGTGTACTATATAGGGAATAGGGTTCTATAGGGCCCTGATCTAAAGTAGTGCACTACATAGGGAATAGGGTTCTATAGGGCCCTGGTCTAAAGTAGTGCACTATATAGGGAATATGTTTCTATAGGGCCCTGGTCTAAAGTAGTGTACTATATAGGGTAATAGGGTTCTATAGGGCTCTGGTCTAAAGTAGTACAATATATAGGGAATATGGTTCTGTAGGGCCCTGATCTAAAGTAGTGAACTATATAGGGAATAGGGTTCTATAGGGCTCTGGTCTAAAGTAGTGCACTATATATAGGGAATAGGGTTCAATAGGGTCCTGGTCTAAAGTAGTGTACTATATAGGGAATAGGGTTCTATAGGGCTCTGGTCTAAAGTAGTGTACTATATAGGGAATAGGATTCTATAGGGCCCTGGTCTAAAGTAGTGCACTATATAGGGAATAGGGTTCTATAGGGCCCTGGTTTAAAGAAGTGTACTATATAGGGAATAGGGTTCTATAGGGCTCTGGTCTAAAGTAGTACATTATATAGGGAATATGGCTCTATAGGGCCCTGATCTAAAGTAGTGAACTATATAGGGAATAGGGTTCTATAGGGCTCTGGTCTAAAGTAGTGCACTATATATAGGGAATAGGGTTCAATAGGGCCCTGGTCTAAAGTAGTGTACTACTATATAGGGAATAGGGTTCTATAGGGCTCTGGTCTAAAGTAGTGTACTATATAGGGAATAGGTTCTATAGGGCCCTGGTCTAAAGTAGTGCACTATATAGGGAATAGGGTTCTATAGGGCCCTGGTCTAAAGAAGTGTACTATATAGGGAATAGGGTTCTATAGGCCTCTGGTCTAAAGAAGTGTACTATATAGGGAATAGGGTTCTATAGGGCTCTGGTCTAAAGTAGTACATTATATAGGGAATATGGCTCTATAGGGCCCTGATCTAAAGTAGTGAACTATATAGGGAATAGGGTTCTATAGGGCTCTGGTCTAAAGTAGTGCACTATATATAGGGAATAGGGTTCAATAGGGCCCTGGTCTAAAGTAGTGTACTATATAGGGAATAGGGTTCTATAGGGCTCTGGTCTAAAGTAGTGTACTATATAGGGAATAGGATTCTATAGGGCCCTGGTCTAAAGTAGTGCACTATATAGGGAATAGGGTTCTATAGGGCCCTGGTCTAAAGAAGTGTACTATATAGGGAATAGGGTTCTATAGGCCTCTGGTCTAAAGTAGTGCACTATATAGGGAATAGGGTTCTATAGGGCTCTGGTCTAAAGTAGTGCACTATATAGGGAATAGGTTTCTATAGGGCTCTGGTTTAAAGTAGTGTACTATATAGGGAATAGGGTTCTATAGGGCTTTGGTCTAAATTAGTGTACTATATAGGGAATAGGGTTCTATAGGGCTCTGGTCTAAAGTAGTGCACTATATAGGGAATAGGGTTCTATAGGGCTCTGGTTTAAAGTAGTTTACTATATAGGGAATAGGGTTCTATAGGGCTCTGGTTTAAAGTAGTGTACTATATAGGGAATAGGGTTCTATAGGGCTTTGGTCTAAAGTAGTGTACTATATAGGGAATAGGGTTCTATAGGGCTCTGGTCTAAAGTAGTGTACTATATAGGAAATAGGGTTCTATAGGGCTCTGGTCTAAAGTAGTGTACTATATAGGGAATAGGGTTCTATAGGGCTCTGGTCTAAAGTAGTGCACTATATATAGGGAATATGGTTCTATAGAGCCTGGTCTAAAGTAGTGCACTATATATAGGGAATAGGGTTCAATAGGGCCCTGGTCTAAAGTAGTGAACTATATAGGAAATAGGGTTCTATAGGGCTCTGGTCTAAAGTAGTGCACTATATATAGGGAATAGGGTTCAATAGGGCCCTGGTCTAAAGTAGTGTACTATATAGGGAATAGGGTTCTATAGGGCTCTGGTCTAAAGTAGTGTACTATATAGGGAATAGGATTCTATAGGGCCCTGGTCTAAAGTAGTGCACTATATAGGGAATAGGGTTCTATAGGGCCCTGGTCTAAAGAAGTGTACTATATAGGGAATAGGGTTCTGTAGGCCTCTGGTCTAAAGTAGTGCACTATATAGGGAATAGGGTTCTATAGGGCTCTGGTCTAAAGTAGTGCACTATATAGGGAATATGTTTCTATAGGGCCCTGGTCTAAAGTAGTGTACTATATAGGGAATAGGGTTCTATAGGGCTCTGGTCTAAAGTAGTGCACTATATAGGGAATAGGGTTCTATAGGGCCCTGGTCTAAAGTAGTGTACTATATAGGGAATAGGGTTCTATAGGGCTCTGGTCTATAGGGCCCTGGTCTAAAGTAGTGCACTATATAGTGAATAGGGTTCTATAGGGCTCTGGTCTAAAGTAGTGTACTATATAGGGAATAGGGTTCTATAGGGCTCTGGTCTAAAGTAGTGCACTACAAAGGGAATATGGTTCTATAGGGCTCTGGTCTAAAGTAGTGCACTATATAGGGAATAGGGTTCTATAGGGCTCTGGTCTAAAGTAGTGCACTATATAGGGAATAGGGTTCTATAGGGCTCTGGTCTAAAGTAGTGTACTATATAGGGAATAGGGTTCTATAGGGCTCTGGTTTAAAGTAGTGTACTATATAGGGAATAGGGTTCTATAGGGCTTTGGTCTAAAGTAGTGTAATATATAGGGAATAGGGTTCTATAGGGCTCTGGTCTAAAGTAGTGTACTATATAGGGAATAGGGTTCTATAGGGCCCTGGTCTAAAGTAGTGTACTATATAGGGAATAGGGTTCTATAGGGCTCTGGTCTAAAGTAGTGCACTATATAGGGAATAGGGTTCTATAGGGCTCTGGTCTAAAGTAGTGTACTATATAGGGAATAGGGTTCTATAGGGCCCTGATCTAAAGTAGTGTACTACATAGGGAATAGGGTTCTATAGGGCCCTGGTCTAAAGTAGTGCACTATATTTAGGGAATAGGGTTCTATAGGGCTTTGGTCTAAAGTAGTGTACTATATAGGGAATAGGGTTCTATAGGGCTCTGGTCTAAAGTAGTGCACTATATATAGGGAATAGGGTTCAATAGGGCTCTGGTCTATATAAATATCAATAGGGCCCTGGTCTATATAGGGAATAGGGTTCTATAGGGCTCTGGTCTAAAGTAGTGTACTATATAGGGAATAGGATTCTATAGGGCCCTGGTCTAAAGTAGTGCACTATATAGGGAATAGGGTTCTATAGGGCCCTGGTCTAAAGAAGTGTACTATATAGGGAATAGGGTTCTATAGGCCTCTGGTCTAAAGTAGTGCACTATATAGGGAATAGGGTTCTATAAGGCGCTGGTCTAAAGTAGTACACTATATAGGGAATATGGTTCTATAGGGCCCTGATCTAAAGTAGTGAACTATATAGGAAATAGGGTTCTATAGGGCTCTGGTCTAAAGTAGTGCACTATATATAGGGAATAGGGTTCAATAGGGCCCTGGTCTAAAGTAGTGTACTATATAGGGAATAGGGTTCTATAGGGCTCTGGTCTAAAGTAGTGTACTATATAGGGAATAGGATTCTATAGGGCCCTGGTCTAAAGTAGTGCACTATATAGGGAATAGGGTTCTATAGGGCCCTGGTCTAAAGTAGTGTACTATATAGGGAATAGGGTTCTATAGGCCTCTGGTCTAAAGTAGTGCACTATATAGGGAATAGGGTTCTATAGGGCTCTGGTCTAAAGTAGTGCACTATATAGGGAATAGGGTTCTATAGGGCCCTGGTCTAAAGTAGTGTACTATATAGGGAATAGGGTTCTATAGGGCTCTGGTCTAAAGTAGTGTACTATATAGGGAATAGGGTTCTATAGGGCCCTGGTCTAAAGTAGTGTACTATATAGGGAATAGGGTTCTATAGGGCTCTGGTCTAAAGTAGTGCACTATATAGTGAATAGGGTTCTATAGGGCTCTGGTCTAAAGTAGTGTACTATATAGGGAATAGGGTTCTATAGGGCTCTGGTCTAAAGTAGTGCACTACAAAGGGAATATGGTTCTATAGGGCTCTGGTCTAAAGTAGTGCACTATATAGGGAATAGGGTTCTATAGGGCTCTGGTCTAAAGTAGTGCACTATATAGGGAATAGGGTTCTATAGGGCTCTGGTCTAAAGTAGTGTACTATATAGGGAATAGGGTTCTATAGGGCTCTGGTTTAAAGTAGTGTACTATATAGGGAATAGGGTTCTATAGGGCTTTGGTCTAAAGTAGTGTACTATATAGGGAATAGGGTTCTATAGGGCTCTGGTCTAAAGTAGTGTACTATATAGGGAATAGGGTTCTATAGGGCTCTGGTCTAAAGTAGTGCACTATATAGGGAATAGGGTTCTATAGGGCCCTGGTCTAAAGTAGTGTACTATATAGGGAATAGGGTTCTATAGGGCTCTGGTCTAAAGTAGTGCAATATATAAGGAATAGGGTTCTATAGGGCTCTGGTCTAAAGTAGTGTACTATATAGGGAATAGGGTTCTATAGGGCTCTGGTTTAAAGTAGTGTACTATATAGGGAATAGGGTTCTATAGGGCTTTGGTCTAAAGTAGTGTACTATATAGGGAATAGGGTTCTATAGGGCTCTGGTCTAAAGTAGTGTACTATATAGGGAATAGGGTTCTATAGGGCCCTGGTCTAAAGTAGTGTGCTATATAGGGAATAGGGTTCTATAGGGCTCTGGTCTAAAGTAGTGCACTATATAGGGAATAGGGTTCTATAGGGCTCTGGTCTAAAGTAGTGTACTATATAGGGAATAGGGTTCTATAGGGCCCTGATCTAAAGTAGTGTACTACATAGGGAATAGGGTTCTATAGGGCCCTGGTCTAAAGTAGTGCACTATATTTAGGGAATAGGGTTCTATAGGGCTTTGGTCTAAAGTAGTGTACTATATAGGAAATAGGGTTCTATAGGGCTCTGGTCTAAAGTAGTGCACTATATATAGGGAATAGGGTTCAATAGGGCCCTGGTCTAAAGTATTGTACTATATAGGGAATAGGGTTCTATAGGGCTCTGGTCTAAAGTAGTGTACTATATAGGGAATAGGATTCTATAGGGCCCTGGTCTAAAGTAGTGCACTATATAGGGAATAGGGTTCTATAGGGCCCTGGTCTAAAGAAGTGTACTATATAGGGAATAGGGTTCTATAGGCCTCTGGTCTAAAGTAGTGCACTATATAGGGAATAGGGTTCTATAAGGCGCTGGTCTAAAGTAGTACACTATATAGGGAATATGGTTCTATAGGGCCCTGATCTAAAGTAGTGAACTATATAGGAAATAGGGTTCTATAGGGCTCTGGTCTAAAGTAGTGCACTATATAGGGAATAGGGTTCTATAGGGCCCTGGTCTAAAGTAGTGTACTATATAGGGAATAGGGTTCTATAGGGCTCTGGTCTAAAGTAGTGTACTATATAGGGAATAGGGTTCTATAGGGCCCTGGTCTAAAGTAGTGCACTATATAGGGAATAGGGTTCTATAGGGCCCTGGTCTAAAGAAGTGTACTATATAGGGAATAGGGTTCTATAGGCCTCTGGTCTAAAGTAGTGCACTATATAGGGAATAGGGTTCTATAGGGCTCTGGTCTAAAGTAGTGCACTATATAGGGAATATGTTTCTATAGGGCCCTGGTCTAAAGTAGTGTACTATATAGGGAATAGGGTTCTATAGGGCTCTGGTCTAAAGTAGTGTACTATATAGGGAATAGGGTTCTATAGGGCCTGGTCTAAAGTAGTGTACTATATAGGGAATAGGGTTCTATAGGGCTCTGGTCTAAAGTAGTGTACTATATAGGGAATAGGGTTCTATAGGGCTCTGGTCTAAAGTAGTGTACTATATAGGGAATAGGGTTCTATAGGGCTCTGGTCTAAAGTAGTGTACTATATAGGGAATAGGGTTCTATAGGGCTCTGGTCTAAAGTAGTGTACTATATAGGGAATAGGGTTCTATAGGGCTCTGGTCTAAAGTAGTGTACTATATAGGGAATAGGGTTCTATAGGGCCCTGGTCTAAAGTAGTGTACTATATAGGGAATAGGGTTCTATAGGGCTCTGGTTTAAAGTAGTGTACTATATAGGGAATAGGGTTCTATAGGGCTTTGGTCTAAAGTAGTGTACTATATAGGGAATAGGGTTCTATAGGGCTCTGGTCTAAAGTAGTGTACTATATAGGGAATAGGGTTCTATAGGGCTCTGGTCTAAAGTAGTGTACTATATAGGGAATAGGGTTCTATAGGGCTCTGGTCTAAAGTAGTGTACTATATAGGGAATAGGGTTCTATAGGGCTCTGGTCTAAAGTAGTGTACTATATAAGGAATAGGGTTCTATAGGGCTCTGGTCTAAAGTAGTGTACTATATAGGGAATAGGGTTCTATAGGGCTCTGGTTTAAAGTAGTGTACTATATAGGGAATAGGGTTCTATAGGGCTTTGGTCTAAAGTAGTGTACTATATAGGGAATAGGGTTCTATAGGGCTCTGGTCTAAAGTAGTGTACTATATAGGGAATAGGGTTCTATAGGGCTTTGGTCTAAAGTAGTGTACTATATAGGGAATAGGGTTCTATAGGGCTCTGGTCTAAAGTAGTGTACTATATAGGGAATAGGGTTCTATAGGGCTCTGGTCTAAAGTAGTGTACTATATAGGGAATAGGGTTCTATAGGGCCCTGGTCTAAAGTAGTGTACTATATAGGGAATAGGGTTCTATAGGGCTCTGGTTTAAAGTAGTGTACTATATAGGGAATAGGGTTCTATAGGGCTTTGGTCTAAAGTAGTGTACTATATAGGGAATAGGGTTCTATAGGGCTCTGGTCTAAAGTAGTGTACTATATAGGGAATAGGGTTCTATAGGGCTCTGGTCTAAAGTAGTGTACTATATAGGGAATAGGGTTCTATAGGGCTCTGGTCTAAAGTAGTGTACTATATAAGGAATAGGGTTCTATAGGGCTCTGGTCTAAAGTAGTGCACTATATAGGGAATAGGGTTCTATAGGGCTCTGGTCTAAAGTAGTGTACTATATAGGGAATAGGGTTCTATAGGGCTCTGGTCTAAAGTAGTGTACTATATAAGGAATAGGGTTCTATAGGGCCCTGATCTAAAGTAGTGCACTACATAGGGAATAGGGTTCTATAGGGCCCTGGTCTAAAGTAGTGCACTATATATAGGGAATAGGGTTCTATAGGGCTTTGGTCTAAAGTAGTGTACTATATAGGGAATATGGTTCTATAGGGCTCTGGTCTAAAGTAGTGTACTATATAGGGAATAGGGTTCTATAGGGTTCTGGTCTAAAGTAGTGTACGATATAGGGAATAGGGTTCTATAGGGCTTTGGTCTAAAGTAGTGTACTATATAGGGAATAGGGTTCTATAGGGTTCTGGTCTAAAGTAGTGTACGATATAGGGAATAGGGTTCTATAGGGTTCTGGTCTAAAGTAGTGTACTATATAGGGAATAGGGTTCTAAAGGACTCTGTACAGTGACATGAGAAGGTAAACAGTCGTGTCTCTGCATTATTCAACAAGCCGATATTCCTCCGCGTAGAACAGTCAATAAGTCAATCTGAGAATCAAACCAAGGTCAACTCTTTGAATGGTGGTATGATGTACACACACACACACACACACACACACACACACACACACACACACACATGGAGCCCTTCCTGAAGGATCTCCAGGCAGTACAGTGCTAGAGGTCACAGCTACTCAGACTGGGTCTCTGTAGAGGGTAGAGGATCAGAGAGAGAGAGACCGAGAGATAGAGAGAGCTACCCTGCTGTCATCACCTGACCCTCACTGGGTCTCTGTGGTTGGTAGAGGATCAGAGAGAGAGAGAGATAGGCAGAGAGAGAAAATGTGAGAGAGAATGTGTGTGAGAGAGAGAGTGAGAGTGAGAGAGAGAGAGAGAGAGAGAGAGAGAGAGAGAGAGAGAGAGAGAGAGAAGGAGATTGTGAGAGAGAATGTGTGTGTGAGAGAGAGAGAGTGAGAGTGAGAGTGAGAGTGAGAGTGAGAGTGAGAGTGAGAGAGAGTGTGAGAGTGTGAGAGAGAGAGAGTGTGAGAGTGAGAGTGTGAGTGAGAGAGAGAGAGAGAGAAAGAGAGAGAGAGTGAGAGAGCGAGAGAGAGAGAGAGAGAGAGAGAGAGAGAGAGAGAGAGAGTCAGAGAGAGTGAGAGAGGGAGTGAGCGAGAGAGAGAGAGAGACAGAGAGAGAGAGAGAGAGAGAGAGAGAGAGCGCTACCCTGCTGTTATTACCTGACCCTCAGACTGGGTCTCTGTGGTGGGACGAGATGTCCTGAGACCTAAAGTAGAGTCTGTCTATCAGGACATATGAGAACTATAGTGATGTCCTGAGACCTAAAGTAGAGTATATCTATCAGGACATATGAGAACTATAGTGATGTCCTGAGACCTAAAGTAGAGTCTATCTATCAGGACATAGAGAACTATAGTGACGTCCTGAGACCTAAAGTAGAGTCTATCTATCAGGACATAGAGAACTATAGTGACGTCCTGAGACCTAAAGTAGAGTCTATCTATCAGGACATAGAGAACTATAGTGATGTCCTGAGACCTAAAGTAGTGTCTATTTAGCAGGACATACGAGACCATTAGTGGAGGTGACAGAGGTTCGACCTCTGTGTGTTGAAACCCACTGAGAGTCTAGAATAACAGGAGTAGACAGGATATGAGGAATGTCGAGGTCAAAGGTTACATGATCCAGGTTTGGTTCTGTAATTCTCTGATTATTTAAACCATTTCAAACCATCTTATCTTAATGTCATCTTCCAAACATGTTTTGGCACACACACAACATACACACACACACACACACACACACACACACACACACACACACACACACACACACAACATACACACATACACACACACACACACACACACACACACACACACACACACACACACACACACACACACACACACACACACACACACACACAAGCAGAGTAACTTTGCCTGTCAGTCCCAACGGGTTGGCAGCCAGCAGACTGGAAGCTAAAGTGACAGATCATCGCTCTCCCTCTCTCTCACAGCCAGATAGGAGGGAGAGGGGTGGGAGGAGGGAGAGAAGGGGGAGGGGAGAGGGAGAGGAGGAGAGGACGGAGAGGAAGGAGAGGAAGGAGAGGGGGAGGGGAGAGGAGGAGAGGAGGGAGAGAAGGGGGGGGAGGGGAGGGGAGAGGAGGAGAGGACGGAGAGGAAGGAGAGGAAGGAGAGGGGAGGAGAGAGGAGGAGGGACGGAGAGGAAGGGAGGAAGGAGAGGGGGGAGGGGAGAGGAGGAGAGGAGGGGAGAGGGGGAGGGGAGGGGAGAGGAGGAGAGGACGGAGAGGGGGAGGAGGAGAGGAGGGGAGGGGAGAGGGGGAGGAGGAGAGGAGGGAGAGGTGGGAGAGGAAGGAGAGGGGGGAGGAGGGAGATGAGGGGAGGGGAGAGGGGGAGAGGAGGAGAGGAGGGAGAGGAGGGAGAGGGGGAGAGGGGGGAGGAGGGAGAGGGGGAGGGGAGAGGGGAGAGGAGGGAGAGGGAGAGGAGGGAGAGGAAGGGAGGAGGGGGAGGAGGGAGGAGGGGAGGGGGAGGGAGGGAGAGGAGGGAGAGGGGTGGGAGCAGGGAGAGAAGGCGGAGGGGAGAGGGGAGAGGAGGAGAGGAGGGAGAGGAGGGAGAGGAAGGAGAGGGGGAGGGAGAGGAGGGAGAGCGAGAGGAGGGAGAGGAGGGGGAGGAGGGAGGGGGAGAGGAGGGAGATGAGGGGAGGAGGAGGGGGAGAGGGGGAGAGGAGGAGAGGAGAGGAGGGGAGAGGGGAGAGGGGGAGAGAAGGGGGGAGAGGAGGGAGAGGAGGGGGAGAGGGGAGAGGAGAGGGGAGAGGAGGGAGAGGGGGAGAGGAGGGGGAGAGGGGGAGGGAGAGGGGGGAGGGAGAGGAGAGGAGGGAGGGAGAGGAGGGGAGGAGGAGGGAGGGAGAGGAGGGGAGGAGGAGAGGGGGAGAGGAGGGAGAGGACTGGGAGGGGGAGAGGGGGAGAGGAGGAGAGGAGGTAGAGGAGAGGAAGGAGGAGGGTGGGGAGGTAGAGGGGGAGAGGGGAGAGGAAGGAGAGGGGGAAGAGGAGGGAGATGAGGGGGAGGGGGAGAGGGGGAGAGGAGGAGAGGAGGGAGAGGGGGGAGGAGGAGAGGGGGGAGGAGGGAGGAGGGGGAGGGAGGAGGAGGAGAGGGGGGAGAGGGAGAGGAGGGTGAGGAGAGGGGGAGAGGGGAGGGGGGAGGAGAGGGGGAGAGGGGGAGAGGGAGGAGTGATGGAGGAGTGGAGGGATGGAGGGAGAGGGAGAGGAGATGAGGAGGAGAGGAGGGAGAGGGAGAGGAGACGAGGAGGAGAGGAGGGAGAGGGAGAGGAGACGAGGAGGAGAGGGTCGGGGCATAAGTGTGGGCTGTGCTAATGGACATCTGACCCACAGGACACACACACACACACACAGATAAATGCACAGTACACACACACACATGCACACAAACACACAAACACACACACACATACACTTGTATTGTAGAGTTCAGCTCCCAGGAGCACCAAGTCCTGTTCTGTTCTGTTCTCACCTCACTCAACTAGCTCTATGAGATACAACACATAAACTGTGTCATCACCATCTCTCCTTCGCTCTCTCCATCCTTCCATCCCTTCATCCCTCTCTCTCTCAACAACCAAGAACCAAGAATGGAGTCTCTCTCTCTCTCTCCATCCCTCCCTCCATCCCTCCTGCAATACTCAAGCACCAAGAATGGATTCTCGCTCTCTCTCTCTCTCTCTCTCTCTCTCTCTCTCTCTCTCTCTCACCATCTCTCATCCCTCCTTCAATACCCTAGAACAAAGAATGGAGTCTCTCTCTCTCTCTCCCTCAATACCATAGAATGAAGAATGGAGTGTTTTTCTCTCTCCCTCTCTCGCTCAATACCACATAACGAAGAATAGAGTCCCTCGCTCTCTCTCTCAATCTCTCTCTCTCCCCTTCTCCCTCAATACCATGAACTAAGAATGGAGTCTCTTTTCTCTCTCTCTCTCTCTCTCTCTCTCTCACTCTCTCTCTCCCTCAATACCATAGAATGAAGAATGGAGTCTCTCTCTCTCTCTCCCTCAATACCAAGAATGAAAAATGGAGTCTCTCTCTCCCTCAATACCATAGAATGAGTCTCTCTCTCTCTCAAAACCATAGAATGAAGAATGGAGTCTCTCTCTCCCTCAATACCTTAGAATGAAGAATGGAGTCTCTCTCTCTCCCTTAATACTATAAAATGAAGAATGGAGTCTCTCTCTCTCCCTTAATACTATAAAATGAAGAATGGAGTCTCTCTCTCTCTCTCTGTCCCTCAATACCATAGAATGAAGAATGGAGTCTCTCTCTCTCTCCCTCAATACCATAGAATGAAGAACGGAGTCTCTTTCTCCCTCAATACCATAGAATGAAGAATGGAGTCTCTCTCTCCCTCAATACCATAGAGTTAATAATGGAGTCTCCCTCTCCCTCAATACCATAGAATGAATAATGGAGTCTGTCTCTCCCAATACCATAGAATGAAAAATGGAGTCTCTCTCTCCCAATACAATAGAATGAATAATGGAGTCTCTCTCTCCCAATACAATAGAATGAATAATGGAGTCTCTCTCTCCCAATACCATAGAATGAAGAATGGACTCTCTCTCCCAATACCATAGAATGAATAATGGAGTCTCTCTCTCCCAATACCATAGAATGAATAATGGAGTCTGTCTCTCCTAATACAAAAATGTATAATGGATCCCAAGTCCATAGAATGAATAATGGAGTCTCTCTCTCCCTCAATACCATGGAATGAATAATGGAGTCTCTCTCTCCCAATATGAATCTCTCTCTCACCTCACCATGTATGAAATAGACCATAGAATGAATAATGGAGTCTCTCTCTCCCAATACCATAGAATGAATAATGGAGTCTCTCTCTCCCAATACCATGGAATAGAATGAAGAATGGAGTCTGTCTCTCCCAATACCATAGAATGAATAATGGAGTCTCTCTCTCCCAATACCATAGAATGAATAATGGAGTCTCTCTCTCCCAATAATAGAATAATGGAGTCTCTCTCTCCCTCAATACCATAGAATGAATAATGGAGTCTATCTCTCCCAATACCATATAATGAATAATGGAGTCTATCTCTCCCAATACCATATAATGAATAATGGAGTCTCTCTCTCCCAATACCATAGAATGAATAATGGAGTCTGTCTCTCCCAATACTATAGAATGAATTATGGAGTTTGTCTCTCCCAATACCATAGAATGAAGAATGTAGTCTCTCTCTCCCTCAATACCATAGAATGAATAATGGAGTCTCTCTCTCCCAATACCATAGTATGAATAATGGAGTCTCTCCCAATAACATAGAATGAAGAATGGACTCTCTCTCCCAATACCATATAATGAATAATAGAGTCTCTCTCTCCCTCAATACCATAGAATGAATAATGGAGTCTCTTTCTCCCTCAATACCATAGAATGAATAATGGAGTCTCTCTCTCCCAATACCATAGAGTGAATAATGGAGTCTGTCTCTCCTAATACCATATAATGTATAATGGAGTCTGTCTCTACCAAGTCCATAGAATGAATAATGGAGTCTCTCTCTCCCAATACCATAGAATGAAGAATGGAGTCTGTCTCTCCCAATACCATAGAATGAATAATGGAGTCTGTCTCTCCCAATACCATAGAATGAATAATGGAGTCTGTCTCTCCCAATACCATAGAATGAATAATGGACTCTCTCTCCCAATACCATAGAATGAATAATCGAGTTTGTCTCTCCCAATACCATAGAATGAAGAATGTAGTCTCTCTCTCCCTCAATACCATAGAATGAATAATGGAGTCTCTCTCTCCCTCAATACCATAGAATGAATAATGGAGTCTCTCTCTCCCTCAATACCATAGAATGAATAATGGAGTCTCTCTCTCCCTCAATACCATAGAATGAATAATGGAGTCTATCTCTCCCAATACCATATAATGAATAATGGAGTCTCTCTCTCCCAATACCATAGAATGAATAATGGAGTCTCTCTCCCAATACCATAGAATGAAAAATGGAATCCCAATACAATAGAATGAATAATGGAGTCTCTCTCTCCCAATACAATAGAATGAATAATGGAGTCTGTCTCTCCCAATACCATAGAATGAAGAATGTAGTCTCTCTCTCCCTCAATACCATAGAATGAATAATGGAGTCTCTCTCTCCCAATACCATAGAATGAATAATGGAGTCTGTCTCTCCCAATACCATATAATGAATAATGGAGTCTGTCTCTCCCAAGTCCATAGAATGAATAATGGAGTCTCTCTCTCCCTCAATACCATAGAATGAATAATGGAGTATCTCTCTCCCAATACAATAGAATGAATAATGGAGTCTCTCTCTCCCAATACCATAGTATGAATAATGGAGTCTCTCCCAATACCATAGAATGAATAATGGAGTCTCTCTCTCCCAATAACATAGAATGAATAATGGAGTCTGTCTCTCCCAATACCATAGAATGAAGAATGGAGTCTCTCTCTCCCAATACCATAGAATGAATAATGGAGTCTCTCTCTCCCAATACCATAGAATGAATAATGGAGTCTCTCTCTCCCAATACCATAGAATGAATAATGGAGTCTCTCTCTCCCAATACCATAGAATGAATAATGGAGTCTCTCTCTCCCTCAATACCATAGAATGAATAATGGAGTCTCTCTCTCCCAATACAATAGAATGAATAATGGAGTCTGTCTCTCCTCAATACCATAGAATGAATAATGGAGTCTGTCTCTCCCAATACCATAGAATGAATAATGGAGTCTCTCTCTCCCAATACCATAGAATGAATAATGGAGTCTGTCTCTCCCAATACCATAGAATGAATAATGGAGTCTGTCTCTCCAATACCAATGGACTCTCTCTCCCATAGAATGAATAATGGAGTCTCTCTCTCCCAATACTATAGAATGAATTATGGAGTTTGTCTCTCCAATACCATAGAATGAATAATGAGTCTCTCAATCATAGAATGAATAATGGAGTCTCTCTCTCCCAATACCATAGAATGAATAATGGAGTCTGGAGTCTGTCTCCCCAATACCATAGAATGAATAATGGAGTCTCTCTCTCTCCCTCAATACCATAGAATGAATAATGGAGTCTCTCTCTCCCAATACCATAGAATGAATAATGGAGTCTCTCCCAATACCATAGAATGAATAATGGAGTCTCTCTCTCCCAATACCATAGAATGAAGAATGGAGTCTCTCTCTCCCAATACCATAGAATGAATAATGGAGTCTCTCTCTCCCAATACCATAGAATGAATAATGGAGTCTCTCTCTCCCAATACCATAGAATGAATAATGGAGTCTGTCTCTCCCAATACCATAGAATGAATAATGGAGTCTCTCTCTCCCAATACCATAGAATGAATAATGGAGTCTGTCTCTCCCAATACCATAGAATGAAGAATGGAGTCTGTCTCTCCCAATACCATAGAATGAATAATGGAGTCTGTCTCTCCCAATACCATAGAATGAATCATGGAGTCTGTCTCTCCCAATACCATAGAATGAATAATGGAGTCTCTCTCTCCCAATACCATAGAATGAATAATGGAGTCTGTCTCTCCCAATACCATAGAATGAAGAATGGAGTCTGTCTCTCTCCCAATACCATAGAATGAAGAATGGAGTCTCTCTCTCTCCCAATACCATAGAATGAATAATGGAGTCTCTCTCTCCCTTTTGCTTTGTTGGCATTTGCATATGTTCTATGTATATAGAATAGTTCAATGGTGTCAGCAAAAATGTCTCTCTCTCTCTTGTTCTCTTTCTCTCTCTACTACTGATAGTAATCTTTAGTTGAGCACAAAGACAGGTTTGCACAAACAATGTTTTCAATGTGTTTAGGCAGAGATCCTGTTAACCCTGCTGCTTTTAAATAACTGATGGTTTTCCGTTTCAGAGATAAAAAGTTCTGCAGTACAGCAGTTCTCTCTATCTCTCTGTCTCTGTCCCTCTCTATCTCTCTGTCTCTGTCCCTCTCTGTCTGTCTGTCTGTCTGTCTGTCTGTCTGTCTGTCTGTCTGTCTGTCTGTCTGTCTGTCTGTCTGTCTGTCTGTCTGTCTGTCTGTCTGTCTGTCCCTCTGTCTCTCTGTCCTCTCTCTCTCTCTCTCTCTCTCTCTCTCTCTCTCTCTCTCTCTCTCTGTCTCTGTCTGTCTGTCTGTCTGTCTGTCTGTCTGTCTGTCTGTCTGTCTGTCTGTCTGTCTGTCTGTCTGTCTGTCTGTCTGTCTGTCTGTCTGTCTGTCTGTCTGTCTGTCTGTCTGTCTGTCTCTGTCCCTCTCTCTCTGTTTCACTCTCTCTGTCTCTCTCTCTCTCTCTCTCTCTCTCTCTGTCTGTCTGTCTGTCTGTCTGTCTGTCCTCTCTCTCTCTCTCTCTCTCTCCCTATCCTTCTCTGTCTGTCTGTCTGTCTGTCTGTCTGTCTGTCTGTCTGTCTGTCTGTCTGTCTGTCTGTCTGTCTGTCTGTCTGTCTGTCTCTCTCTCTCTCTCTCTCTCACTCTGTATATGAATCATGACAAGAGTTTGCCTTTGATTTGGTTTGTGTGATTGTCAGTTAGGTTGTGCAGGATGAATATCTGGTCTGTCGTACCGTAATTTGTCAATAAGCTAATTTGACATTTGCTCAGTGCATTGTTTTCAGGTAATGTACAAGTCTGCTGTAAATGACAATGCAGAGGATTTTCCCAAGGTTGCTGTTGATGAATATCCCACAGTAGTTATTGAGGTTAAATTTGTCTCCACTTTTGTGGATTGGTGTGATCAGTCCCTGGTGCCAAATATTGGGGTTGATGCCAGAGCTGAGGATGATGTTAAAGAGTTTTAGTATAGCCAATTAGACTTTGTTGTCTGTATATTTTATTATTTCGTTGGAGATCACCATCAACACACCACAGACCTTTTTTGGGTTGGAAGAATTTGTAATTTGCTCATTCAATGTAATTGGAGAATCAGTCTTTAATAATTGACTGCGTGTACAGTTCCAGTCAACAGTTTGGACTCATTTAAAAGGTTTGTCTTTATTTTCTACGATCTTCTCCATTGTAGAATAATAGTGAAGACATCAAAACTATGAAATAACACATATGGAATCATGTAGTAACCAAAAAAAGTGTAAAACAAAATTAAAATATATTTGAGGTTTGAGATTCTTCAAAGTAGCCACCCTTTACCTTGATGACAGCTTTGCACAATCTTGGCCTTCTCTCAACCAGCTTCACCGGGAATGCTTTTCCAACAGGAGTTCCCACATATGCTGAGCACTTGTTGGCTGCTTTTCCTTCACTCTGCGGTCCAACTCATCCCCAACCATCTAAAATTGGGTTGAGTTCGGGGGATTGTGGAGGCCAGGTCATCTGATGCAGCACTCCATCACTCTCCTTGGTTAAATAGTCCTTACACAACCTGGAGGTGTGTTGGGTCATTGTCCTGTTGAAAAACAATTGATAGTCCCGCTAAGCGCAAACCAGATGGGATAGTGTAATACTGCAGAATGCTGTGGTAGCCATGCTGGTTAAGTGTGCCTTGAATTCTAGATAAATCACCGAATGTGTCACCAGCAAAGCACCATCACACCATCACACCTCCTCCTCCATGCTTCACAGTGGGAAACACACATGTGGAGATCATCCGTTCACCTACAATGCGTCTCACAAAGACGCACAAAAATGTCACATTTGAGACAGATTTCCACCTGTCTAATGTCCATTGTTTGTGTTTCTTGGTCCAAACAAATCTCTTCTTATTGGTGTCCTTTAGCAGTGGTTTCTTTACAGCATTTGGACCATGACGGCCTGATTCACACAGTCTCCTCTAAACAGTTGATGTTGAGATGTCTGTTACTTGAAGTCTCTGAACCATTTATTTGGGCTGCAATTTCTGAGGCTGGTAACTCTAATGAACTTATCCTCTGCAGCAGAGGTAACTCTGGGTCTTCCTTTCCTGTGGCGGTCCTCATGAGAGCCAGTTTCATCAGAGTGCTTGATGGTTTTTGCAATTGCATTGAAGAAACTTTCAAAGTTCTTGAAATTTTCCAGATTGACTGACCTTCATAACTTAAAGTAATGATGGACTGTCGTTTCTCTTTGCTTATTTGAGCTGTTCTTGCCATAATATGGACTTGGTCTTTTACCAAATAGGGATATCTTCTATATACCACCCCTACCTTGTCACAACACAACTGATTGGTTCAAACGCATTAAGAAGGAAAGAAATTACACAAATTAACTTTTCACAAGGCTGTTAATTGAAATGCCTTCCTGGTGACTACCTCCTGAAGCTGGTTGAGAGAATGTGAGTGAAGGAAAAGCAGCCAACAAGTGCTCAGCATGTGTGGGAACTCCTTCAAGACTGTTGGAAAAGCATTCCAGGTGAAGCTGGTTGAGAGAATGCCAAGCGTGTACAAAGCTGTCATCAAGGCAATGGGTGGCTACTTTGAAGAATCTCAAATATAAAATATATTTAGATTTATTTAACACCTTTTGGTTACTACATGATTCCATATGTGATATTTCATAGATTTGATGTCTTCACTAATTTGTAGTCAGATGTAAAACGTGCCTGTTTTGACTCATTTAATGGAGTGGGTTAGGTTTGCTCAATACCAAATTAGCCAACGCCCTGAGTCTATTCCCTGTTTCACACCTGGTAGTGTGGTGGATGGGACTACCAGCTCTCTGTAACCTAGAGGGCAACCAGTGGGTCCATCTTCTCTATACAACCAGTGGGTCCGTCTCTCCTATACCACCCACCTGGTAGTGTGGTGGATGGGACTACCAGCTCTCTGTAACCCACCTGGGTCTGTCTCTCTATACCACCCACCTGGTAGTGTGGTGGATGGGACTACCAGCTCTCTGTAACCTAGAGGGCAACCAGTGGGTCTGTCTCCTCTATACCACCCACCTGGTAGTGTGGTGGAAGGGACTACCAGCTCTCTGTAACCTAGAGGACAACCAGTGGGTCCTGTCTCCTCTATGCCACCCACCTGGTAGTGTGGTGGATGGGACTACCAGCTCTCTGTAACCTAGAGGACAACCAGTGGGTCTGTCTCCTCTATACCACCCACCTGGTAGTTTGGTGGATGTGACTAACAGCTGTCTGTAACCTAGAGGACAACCAGTGGGTCTGTCTCCTCTATACCACCCACCTGGTAGTGTGGTGGAAGGGACTACCAGCTCTCTGTAACCTAGAGGACAACCAGTGGGTCCGTCTCCTCTATGCCATGTTTCTTGTAGGATGACAATGTCTGTATTTCCAATTTGTTTGAAAGAAGTCTGGGATGAAATAGTAAAATCTTTGTGTTCCTTAGGGTCTAGTGTTGTTTTCATATGGTTTAGGCCTCGGACCCACTACAGTAGCCCAAACAGGCGGGTTCATTAGTGTGGGGGGGGTTGGTCCTGTTGCTCTGCTAATGGCCTGGGTATATGTGCTGCTGTAATGTTGAGGTCCTTGCTGCAGGGGGAGGGGGCAGAAGGGGGGGCAGAAGGGGGGGCAGAAGGGGCATAGGTCTGATCTAGACGGTTCTAATAGGGTGGGGGCTATGGTTTGGTTGGGTTGGTCTCGGCTGGTTGGGGTGGTCTCGGATGGTTGGGGTGGTCTCGGCTGATTGGGTTGGTCTCGGCTGGTTGGGGTGGTCTCGGATGGTTGGGGTGGTCTCGGCTGATTGGGTTGGTCTCGGGTGGTTGGGGTGGTCTCGGCTGGTTGGGTTGGTCTCGGCTGGTTGGTTTGGTCTTGGCTGGCTGGGGTGGTCTTGGCTGGTTGGGGTGGAAATGGTTGGGGTGGTCTTGGCTGGTTGGGGTGGTCTCGGCTGGTTTGGGTGGTCTTGGCTGGTTGGGGTGGACTTGGCTGGTTGGGGTGGTCTCGGCTGGTTTGGGTTGTCTTGGCTGGTTGGGGTGGTCTTGGCTGGTTGGGTTGGTCTTGGCTGGCTGGCTGGGGTGGTCTCGGCTGGTTGGGATGGAAATGGTTGGGGTGGTCTCGGCTGGTTGGGGTGGTCTTGACTGGT
>NW_027040485.1:157500-187500 GCF_034236695.1 Oncorhynchus nerka
GAAACATACCAAAGGACCTGAACGTCTCCCATACAAACGCTGCTACCGGAGCTAGCGCTAACCTGGTCTACAGGCTGGTGTCTAAAGCCGGCGACAACCCTCTGCTCAGAGTGCAGAGCAGCACGGGAGAGATATTTACCACCTCCAATCGCATCGACAGGGAGAGGCTCTGTCCCGGCCCCTCGTTCGAGGAGAACGAATGCTCCTTCGAGATCGAGGTGGTGATTTTACCAAACGACTATTTCAGATTGATAAAGATTAAGATCGTAGTCAAGGACACCAACGACAACGCTCCCATGTTCCCGTCTCCCGTCATCAACATCTCCATCCCGGAGAATACGCTGATCAACAGTCGTTTCGCCATCCCCTCCGCCACCGACCCCGACACCGGCCCCAACAGTGTACACAAGTACCAGCTGGTAAACGGGCAAAGCGCCTTCGGCTTGGACATCGTAGAGACGCCCGAGGGGGAGAAGTGGCCGCAGCTCATCGTTCAGCAGAACCTGGACAGGGAACAGAAGGACACGTACGTCATGAAGATCAAGGTGGAGGACGGCGGCGTGCCACAGAAATCCAGCACCGCCATCCTCCAAGTCACCGTCACAGACGTTAACGATAACAAACCGGTGTTCAGGGAGAACCAGATCGAGGTCCACATACCGGAGAACTCGCCTATAGGGACATCCGTAGTCCAGCTACAGGCTACGGACGCAGACGTCGGGGCGAATGCCGAAATCAAATACATGTTCGGGACGCAGGTCTCCCCAGCTACCAAGAGACTATTTGCTTTAAACGGCACCACTGGTCTTATAACCGTACAGCGACCCCTCGATAGAGAGGAGACCGCCATTCACAAGTTATCCGTGTTGGCGAGCGACGGCAGCTCCAGCCCGGCCAGAGCTACCGTAGTTATAAACGTGACAGACGTGAACGACAATCCGCCAAACATCGATCTGAGATATATCATCAGTCCGATAAACGGCACCGTGTTCCTCTCGGAGAAAGACCCAATCAACACCAAGATAGCTTTGATCACCGTGTCGGACAAGGACACGGACGTCAACGGCAAGGTCATCTGTTTCATCGAGAAGGACGTCCCCTTTCACCTCAAAGCGGTGTACGACAACCAGTATTTACTAGAGACGTCGGCGCTGCTCGACTTTGAGGGGACCAAAGAGTACAACTTCAAAATCATAGCCTCCGACTCTGGCAAGCCGAGCTTGAACCAGACAGCGTTGGTAAGGGTGAGGCTGGAGGATGAAAATGACAACTCTCCGATCTTCAGCCATCCTGTCATCGAGCTGGCCGTCATGGAGAACAACAAACGCGATCTCTTCCTCACGACTCTCAGCGCCACCGACGAGGACAGCGGGAGAAACGCGGAGATCGTCTACCAACTGGGCCCTAACGCTTCGTTCTTTGACCTGGACCGTAAAACCGGTGTCCTCACGGCCTCCCGGGTGTTCGATCGTGAGGACCAGGATCGGTTCCTCTTCACGGTAACGGCCCGAGACAACGGGACGCCTCCACTCCAGAGCCAGGCGGCAGTCATCGTGACAGTACTCGATGAAAACGACAACAGCCCCAAGTTCACCCACAACCACTTCCAGTTCTTTGTGTCAGAGAACCTGCCCAAGTACAGCACGGTGGGGGTGATAACCGTCACAGACTCAGACGCCGGGGAAAATGCCGCCGTCACGCTGTCGATACTCAGCGACAACGAGAACTTTATCCTAGACCCGTACTCTGGAGTAATAAAGTCCAACGTGTCCTTTGACCGGGAGCAGCAGAGCTCCTACACCTTCGACGTCCGGGCGGTGGATAGCGGGCGGTCCCCATGTTCCTCGGCCGCCAAGGTGACCATCAATGTCATCGACGTAAACGACAACACCCCCATCGTCATCTACCCTCCTTCCAACACCTCCTTCAAACTGGTCCCCCTCTCGTCCATCCCTGGATCGGTGGTGGCCGAGGTCTTTGCTGTGGACGGTGACACAGGGATGAACGCAGAGCTCAAGTACACCATCGTTAGCGGCAACACCAAAGGTCTGTTCCGGATCGACCCTGTGACAGGAAACATCACCCTGGAGGAGAAGCCTGCTATCTCCGACATCGGCCTCCATCGGCTGGTCGTGAACATTAGCGACCTGGGCTACCCTAAGTCCCTGCACACCCTGGTGCTGGTGTTCCTCTACGTGAACGACACGGTCAGCAACGCCACGTTTATCTACGACCTCATTCGCCGCACCATGGAGACGCCCCTGGACAGGAACATCGGGGAGAGCAGTGAGACTTACCAGAGCGGAGATTATCTCACCATCATGATCGCCATCGTAGCCGGGGCGATGGTGGTGATTGTGGTGATCTTCGTGACAGTCCTGGTGCGCTGCCGTCACACCTCGCGGTTCAAGGCGGCCCAGAGAAAGAAGCAGGGCGCTGAGTGGATGTCTCCCAACCAGGAGAACAAGCAGAACAAGAAGAAGAAGCGTAAGAAAAGGAAGTCGCCTAAAAGCTCCCTGCTGAACTTTGTCACCATCGAGGAGAACAAGCCGGACGACCCGGCTCATGAGCCCATCAACGGCAACATCAGCCTGCCTGCCGAGCTGGAGGAGCCCGGCCACTTTGACTGGAACGCTGCTCCTACGACCACCTTCAAGCCCTCCAGTCCAGACCTGGCGCGGCACTACAAGTCTGCTTCTCCGCAGTCCGCGTTCCACCTCAAAGCGGACACGCCAGTCTCCGTGAAGAAACACCACATGATTCAGGAGCTCCCTCTGGACAACACCTTCGTAGGGGGCTGTGACACTCTGTCCAAGAGATCCTCCACTAGTTCAGACCACTTCAGTGCCTCGGAGTGCAGTTCCCAGGGAGGATTCAAGACTAAGGGATCCGTACACCCGTCCAGACAGGTAAAAGATAACTTTTACTGGTCTATTAGTACTGCGTATAACTGCCCGGTCCAACAGTGCTGAGCTCCCTTCTACACTATACACTATAGCTGACTTGGTCTTAACACCAATGAGAAAGGGGGGGAATCACCCCCCCACTATAAGTCCCACTATAAGTCCCACTGTACCTTTTAACCCCCCCCCCCAAAAAAAAATCACATATATATGAATTCATGTATGACATGTGGTTAACTATGGACTGAACCAAACAAACACATGCATACTTTTCCTTTTCCCTTTGCGTCTCCTACCTACAGTCTCTTGCTGTTATTATGTTCCCCTTTTTTTATTTTTTTAAAAGTTATTTAAAAAGATATTTCAATCAAACATGTACCACGTGGTCAACTGTCTAAAGCCTCGTCAGATTCTACAGACACATGACCTTTAAATGGGCCTCAGAAGGTTGAATGAGATAAATGGTGTCCTGCCTTCCAAACGGGCCCCCCTTATTCCCTTCGTAGTGCACTCCGTTTGACCAGGGTGAATAGGGGAATAGGGTTCATAAGGGAATAGGGTCCAAAGGGCTCTGGTCAAAAGTAGTGCACTATTAAAGGGAATAGGGGTGGGGGGGGGAGGCATTTGGGATGCAGACTAGATGGTGGAATTGATGTGTTGCAAAGATGCCTTTAAAAAACATTTGTGAAAGAAACATTTTTTTCTCGCCTGTCTACTCAGCTCACCATTTTATCATTGATTATATTACGGAAACTTCTAGTAGCACAACACCAGTAGGAGAAACATCTACTACCACAACACCAGTAGGAGAAACATATATTACCACATCACCAGTAGGAGAAACATCTACTACCACAACACCAGTAGGAGAAACATCTACTACCACATCACCAGTAGGAGAAACATCTACTACCACAACACCAGTAGGAGAAACATCTATTACCACAACACCAGTAGGAGAAACATCTACTACCACAACACCAGTAGGAGAAACATCTACTACCACAACACCAGTAGGAGAAACATCTATTACCACAACACCAGTAGGAGAAACATCTATTACCACAACACCAGTAGGAGAAACATCTACTACCACAACACCAGTAGGAGAAACATCTAGTACCACAACACCAGTAGGAGAAAGTAGGAGAAACATCTATTACCACAACACCAGTAGGAGAAACATCTAGTACCACAACACCAGTAGGAGAAACATCTACTACCACAACACCAGTAGTAGGAGAAACATCTACTACCACAACACCAGTAGGAGAAACATCTACCACAACACCAGTAGGAGAAACATCCACAACACCAGTAGGAGAAACATCTACTACCACAACACCAGTAGGAGAAACATCTATTACCACAACACCAGAGAAACATCTAGTACCACAACACCAGTAGGAGAAACATCTATTATCCACAACACCAGTAGGAGAAACATCTATTACCACAACACCAGTAGGAGAAACATCTACTACCACAACACCAGTAGGAGAAACATCTACTACCACAACACCAGTAGGAGAAACATCTACTACCAGTAGGAGAAACATCACAACACCAGTAGGAGAAACATCTACTACCACAACACCAGTAGGAGAAACATCTAGTTACCACAACACCAGTAGGAGAAATCATTCTAGGAGAAACATCTACCACAACACCAGTAGGAGAAACATCTAGTACCACAACACCAGTAGGAGAAACATCTACTACCACAACACCAGTAGGAGAAACATCTATTACCACAACACCAGTAGGGAAACATCATCTATCTACTACCACAACACCAGTAGGAGAAACATCTAGTACCACAACACCAGTAGGAGAAACATCTAGTACCACAACACCAGTAGGAGAAACATCTACTACCAGTAGGAGAAACATCACCAACAGAAGAAGTAGGAGAAACCACCTGAAACCACTCTGTATACATCTGAGTCTTCTAGAGACAACGACTGAGTTCTACTGATGTTTCCAGCTCGTGGCCCCCCCCCCCCCCAATACGTTGACTCCTCCTCCTTTCCCCTCGTGATGTTCTATAGGATTGTGTATTTGCGTTATTCGTAGATCTGTATGTTTATATATTGATACTACAGCGAAACACACCGTTGACACCGTTGACCTGCTCCAAGTCCAAAGTCAGAAGCGTAATACGGGGCTTCTGAAATCTTTTTTAAAAACTCATTTGTTGATTATATCCGTAGAGGAAACAATCCATTCATCTGAGCTGAAACTGACTGTAATTCTTCCCCCTCTCTCTACGGTGAATCACTGTCATATCCTAGCAGAATAACTGTGTGTGTGTGTGTGTGTGTGTGTGTGTGTGTGTGTGTGTGTGTGTGCGTGTGCGTACGTGTGTGTGTGTGTCAAGGATTATTCAATAATGAGGACTCAGATTCCAACCTAATCCATGCTGTGTTTTTATCAAAACCTTATTAATTTGTCCTGCTAATAAAACCATCAATACAAAACATACTCTTCCTGATGTCATAGAGCTGGAGGAGGGGAGGAGGGGAGGAGGAGCCCACGTGGAGAGGAGGGGAGGGGGGGAGGAGGGGAGGAGAGAGGAGGGGAGGAGGGGAGGAGGAGAGGAGGGGAGGAGGGGAGGAGGAGAGGAGGGGAGGAGGGGAGGAGGGGAGGAGGGGAGGAGGAGCCCACGTGGAGAGAAGGAGAGAGAGAGAGTCGCTGGATGATAGAGGGAAGGATAGAGAGAGGATTGGGGTGGGTGGGGTGATAGATGAATGGGGGAGGTACATCACCTGAAGAGGGCACTGTTGCTCTGCTTGCCATTCTCCCTGGCACTGAGCCAACCTGCACTAGTACCCCTAATGCATTGGGAGGAGGAGAAGGAGAGAGATGGAGAGCAGTCTGTGTTTGTGGCTCTCTCCGATCCTCAGTGAAATACTTGTGCCTAATGCTTTGGGAGATGGGGGGAGAGAGAGAGAGAGAGAGAGAGAGAGAGAGAGCGAGAGAGAGCAATCTGTGTTTGTGGCTCTCTCCAATCCTCAGTGAAATACTCGTGCCTAATGCTTTGGGAGAGGGAGAGGGAGAGAGAGAGAGAGAGAGAGCGAGAGCGAGAGAGAGAGCAGAGAGCTGTTTGTGGCTTTCTCCTCTCTGATCCTCAGTGAAAAACTCATGTCTAACGACGTTGCTAAATGCACAGTCAGATTGATAATGACAGTCGAAGACGAATCACTGATAAGAGCTATCCGGGAAGAGAGAGAGAGCTTGTGTACAGGGGCTGGATAGAGGGATGGGGGGTGGATGGGGGAGGGTAAGGAGGGATGAGGGGGACGGTGTGACTCCTGTTGACGCATCACATCTCTGGGCTGACGCCTCAGAGGTTGTAAAAGAAAGATGGCGGACAAAAGAACCATTAAGGTCTGGGTTTGTTGGTGTTGTCAGTGTTCTAAATCTCTGTAGTGGAGATGGAGGAGGGTGGGGGGCAGTAGGGGGTGGAGGAGGCCAGGGGAGGGGAGGGGTGGTGGGGAGAGGTGGAGGGAGATGGGGGGCAGTAGGGGGGTGTGGAGGAGGCCAGGGGAGGGGAGGGGTGGTGGGGAGAGGTGGAGGGAGATGGGGGGGCAGTAGGGGGGTTGTGGAGGAGGCCAGGGGAGGGGAGGGGTGGTGGGAGAGGTGGAGGGAGATGGGGGGGGCAGTAGGGGGGGGGTGGAGGAGGCCAGGGGAGGGGAGGGGTGGTGGGGAGAGGTGGAGGGAGATGGGGGGAAAGTAGGGGGGTGTGGAGGAGGCCAGGGGAGGGGAGGGGTGGTGGGGAGAGGTGGAGGGAGATGGGGGGGCAGTAGGGGTTGTGGAGGAGGCCAGGGGAGGGGAGGGGTGGTGGGGAGAGGTGGAGGGAGATGGGGGAGGCAGTAGGGGGGTGGAGGAGGCCAGTGGAGGGGAGGGGAGGGGTGGTGGGGAGAGATGGGGAGGGAGGGGTCAAGGGATGGTGGGGGGAAGTAGGGGGTGTGTGTGTGGGGGGGGTAGAGGAGGCCATGGGAGGGGTGTTGGGGTAATTTTTTTTTCTGCTGAGAGCAGGTTCACTAGTAGGACACATTAAGTATGCCACTCACACACACACACACACACACACACACACACACACACACACACACACACACACACACACACACACACACACACACACACACACACTGTGAGGTATGACAGTGCAGTGGGGTAATTTCTAACCACTTCCTGCAGTCGTCCCACAATTCATTATCAGATTCATTGTGATCAATATGTTTTAATAATTGATGCAGAGAAGCAGTGACAGTTGTCCGTTGTGTTCTGTGTGTGTTCTGTGTGTATTCTGTGCGTGTTCTGTGTGTGTTCTGTGTGTATTCTGTGTGTGTTCTGTGTGTGTTGTGTGTGTATTCTGTGTGTGTTCTGTGTGTGTATTCTGTGTGTTTGTAGCCACAATACCTAGAGTAGATAGCCTCTATCCCCAGCTAATGGATGAACACAGTGGCTCTGCAACATGAGTGATCTCTCAGGATGTCTCAGGATGTCTCAGGATGTCTCAGGATGTCTCAGGACCTCTCAGGATGTCTCAGGATGTCTCAGGACCTCTCAGGATGTCTCAGGTCCTCTCAGGATGTCCCAGGACGTCTCAGGATGTCCCAGGATGTCTCAGGACGTCTCAGGATGTCTCAGGACGTCTCAGGATGTCCCAGGACGTCTCAGGATGTCCGAGGATGTCTCAGGACGTCTCAGGATGTCTCAGGATGTCCCAGGACCTCTCAGGATGTCCCAGGATGTCTCAGGATGTCTCAGGATGTCTCAGGATGTCCCAGGATGTCCCAGGTTGTCTCAGGATGTTGCTCAGGGTGTTGCTCAGGGCTGGGTGTTGCTCAGCCATATGGGGCCCTGTGCATTTAAAACTAGTTCACTATTATAGAGACTAAGGGTTCCACCAGGCACCCTCCTCTCCTTTGTAAATGGTGCAGTGGAATCGACAATAACACACTATCTAGTTAGTGATCACAGAATATTAATAGTCAACAATATTAAACCCACAGAATATTAATAGTGAACAATATTAAACCCACAGAATATGGTCTAAAGTTGTGCACTACAGAGGGTAGTAGGGTGCTATTTGGGATGCTACTGAGCCGTCCTTCCTTGACTACATCCCTCCCTCCCTCCCTCCCTCCCTCCCTCCCTCCCTGCCTACCTGCCTGCCTCCCTCCCTCCCTGCCTCCCTGCCTGCCTCCCTCCCTCCCTGCCTCCCTGCCTCCCTCCCTCCCTGCCTCCCTGCCTGCCTCCCTCCCTCCCTGCCTCCCTGCCTGCCTCCCTCCCTCCCCCTGCCTCCCTCCCTCCCTGCCTCCTTGCCTCCTCCCTCCTAAGGATCGGAGCGAACCGACTGGGGCCAAGTTTGAAAAGATTAATGGGCTATGACAATGTTTCACCTGAGGGAAAAGTTTTTTGCAATATCTTCTGAGTTGTGCTGATGTGGAGAGGAGTTATAGAGAGTAGAGAGGAGTGAGAGAGAGAAGAGAAGAGAGAGCTGCTGAGAGAGCAGAGAGAGCAGAGAGAGCAGAGAGAAGAGAGAGAGAGAGAGAGAAGAGAGAGCAGAGAGAGAAGCAGAGAGAGAAGAGATAGCGCTGCAGAGAGAAGAGGAGAGGAGAGGAGAGGAGAGGAGAGGAGAGGAGAGGAGAGGAGAGGAGAGGAGAGGAGAGGCAAGGCCGAACCCTAAAGCGTACCCCAGGTAGCCTGATTGTCTGTCCCTCAATCTGGTAGCCTGTTATATCTTTACATTCTTCATCCACATTACTTCTGACTGCTTGACTGACTGCCTGACTGCCTGACTGGGTGACTGCCTGACTGACTGCTGTCTGACTAACTGACTGGGTGACTGTCTGACTGCCTGACTGACTGACTGCCTGCCTGCCTGACTGACTGCCTGCCTAACTGGGTGACTACCTGACTGCCTGACTGCCTGACAGCCTGACTGCCTGACTGCCTGAGTGACTGCCTGACTGACTGCCTGACTGACTGCCTGACTGCCTGCTTGACTGCCTGCCTGCCTGACTGCCTGACTGACTGACTGACTGACTGCCTGACTGCTTGACTGCCTGCCTGACTGCCTAACTGGGTGACTGCCTGACAGCCTGACTGACTGACTGACTGCCTGCTTGACTGCCTGCCTGACTGCCTGACTGACTGACTGCCTGACTGCTTGACTGCCTGCCTGACTGCCTAACTGGGTGACTGCCTGACAGCCTGACTGCCTGGGTGACTGCCAGCCTGACAGCCTGACTGACTGACTGCCTGCTTGACCGCCTGCCAGACTGCCTGACTGACTGACTGCCTGACAGCCTGACTGCCTGACTGCCTGACTGCCTGACTGACTGACTGCCTGACAGCCTGACTGCTTGACTGCCTGACTGCCTGACTGCCTGACTTCAAGGACGTTTTAGACATAAAACAATAAAAAACCTTTGTCTGATTGAGTTCATCTGCTGTATGAGTGAACGATGTACTGAAGTGATAGCTTTCTGTAAAGAGGAGCTAGTTTAACAACTTAGTTTTCAACAACCAAAACGTTTCACTTGTGTCTCTGAAGCATATCCTGTTCACTGCAAACTGCTGTGTCATGACTGCTGTAGCGTAGAGGCCTGTTGTACTGTATCACTGGAGCAGATGGAGACTGCTGTCTACTGTAGCGTAGAGGCCTGTTGTACTGTATCACTGGAGCAGATGGAGACTGCTGTCTACTGTAGCGTAGAGGCCTGTTGTACTGTATCACTGGAGCAGATGGAGACTGCTGTGTCATGTCTGCTGTAGCGTAGAGGCCTGTTGTACTGTATCACTGGAGCAGATGGAGACTGCTGTGTCATGACTGCTGTAGCGTAGAGGCCTGTTGTACTGTATCGCTGGAGCAGATGGAGACTGCTGTGTCATGACTGCTGTAACGTAGAGGCCTGTTGTACTGTATCTCTCGAGCAGGTGGAGACTGCTGTGTCATGACTGCTGTAGCGTAGAGGCCTGTTGTACTGTATCTCTCGAGCAGATGGAGACTGCTGTGTTATGTCTACTGTAGCGTAGAGGCCTGTTGTACTGTATCGCTGGAGCAGGTGGAGACTGCTGTGTCATGTCTACTGTAGCGTAGAGGCCTGTTGTACTGTATCACTGGAGCAGATGGAGACTGCTGTGTCATGTCTGCTGTAGAGTAGGCCTGTTGTATTGTATCGCTGGAGCAGATGGAGACTGCTGTGTCATGTCTACTGTAGCGTAGAGGCCTGTTGTACTGTATCACTGGAGCAGATGGAGACTGTTGTCACTGTAGAGTAGGCCTCACTGGAGCAGATGGAGACTGCTGTGTCATGACTGCTGTAACGTAGAGGCCTGTTGTACTGTATCTCTCGAGCAGATGGAGACTGCTGTGTCATGACTGCTGTAGCGTAGAGGCCTGTTGTACTGTATCACTGGAGCAGATAGAGACTGTTAGGGACATGTACACGCTGACAAATCATCAGCTTTATAGCTTCAGGACCTTTCGGTCTGGTTTCCTGGACAACAGATTGCGACTAGTCGTGGACAACAAAAACAATCATTGACGGTAGAGAATCTCTGTGTCCGGGAAACGGCCCATCGATGTCTAGGTGGGTGAACAGGAAGTGAGGTGCATCGTGGGATTGTTTTTGGATGTGAATACTGTCTAACAATCAGAGCATATTATGGCCTTAGGGTTGAACCAGGGTGTGAAACTACCAACATAAATACCCTCCTCCTCGTCCTCCCTCTTAATCCCTGGATCAACAGCCAAGCTCCTTGTCACCTTGTCTTTCATTCTTTTAGTTCCATCCGTGTTAAAGTGTTAAAGATATTGGTGGCCACCGTCTCCATAGTTACAGTTACAACTGTGTTAAATTAAGCTTCTGTCCCACTGTCTCCATTACAGAATATCACAGTTACAACTGTGTTAAATTAAGCTTCTGTCCACCGTCTCCATAGTTACAGTTACAACTGTGTTAAATTAAGCTTCTGTCCACCGTCTCCATAGTTACAGTTACAACTGTGTTAAATTAAGCTTCTGTCCCACTGTCTCCATTACAGAATATCACAGTTACAACTGTGTTAAATTAAGCTTCTGTCCCACTGTCTCCATTACAGAATATCACAGTTACAACTGTGTTAAATTAAGCTGCTGTCCACTGTCTCCATTACAGAATATCACAGTTACAACTCTGTTAATGTTACCAGGAGGATATTTACAATGTTTGTGATTCATTTAATTATCTAATTCATTTAATTATCTATCTGAATCTTGGTCACAACATCTTTGTCTATCGCTCGCCAACCTCCACTGTCCCAAATGGCATCCTATTCCATAAATAGTGCACTTCTTTCTACCAGTGCTGATTAAAGCTAGTGCACTTCTTTCGACCAGTGCTGATTAAAGCTAGTGCACTTCTTTCTACCAGGGCTGATTAAAGCTAGTGCTCTTCTTTCTACCAGGGCTGGGTAAAGCTAGTGCACTTCTTTCAACCAGGGCTGGGTAAAGCTAGTGCACTTCTTTCAACCAGGGCTGGGTAAAGCTAGTGCACTTGTTTCAACCAGGGCTGATTAAAGCTAGTGCACTTCTTTCAACCAGGGCTGGGTAAAGCTAGTGCACTTCTTTCGACCAGGGTTGATTAAAGCTAGTGCACTTCTTTCAACCAGGGCTGGGTAAAGGTAGTGCACTGTGGAATACGGTACCATTTGGGACGTAGCCATTGACGTAGAAGTGAGATAAAATGATCAGGTTTACAGATCAGAGAGATGTCTGATAAATCCACCACATGTCACCTTTCCTGTCCTGCTTTAGTGTGGAAGTCTGCCCTGTTTTAGTGTGGAAGTCTGTCCTGTTCTGCTGTGGAAGTCTGTCCTGCTTTAGTGTGGAAGTCTGTCCTGTTTTAGTGTGGAAGTCTGTCCTGTTTTAGTGTGGAAGTCTGTCCTGTTTTAGTCTGGAAGTCTGTCCTGTTTTAGTGTGGAAGTCTGTCCTGCTTTAGTCTGGAAGTCTGTCCTGTTTTAGTGTGGAAGTCTGTCCTGATTTAGTGTGGAAGTCTGTCCTGTTTTAGTGTGGAAGTCTGTCCTGTTTTAGTGTGGAAGTCTGTCCTGTTTTAGTGTGGAAGTCTGTCCTGTTTTAGTGTGGAAGTCTGTCCTGTTTTAGTGTGGAAGTCTGTCCTGATTTAGTGTGGAAGTCTGTCCTGTTTTAGTGTGGAAGTCTGTCCTGTTTTAGTGTGGAAGTCTGTCCTGTTTTAGTGTGGAAGTCTGTCCTGTTTTAGTGTGGAAGTCTGTCCTGATTTAGTGTGGAAGTCTGTCCTGTTTTAGTGTGGAAGTCTGTCCTGATTTAGTGTGGAATTCTGTCCTGATTTAGTGTGGAATTCTGTCCTGATTTAGTGTGGAAGTCTGTCCTGCTTTAGTGTGGAAGTCTGTCCTGCTTTAGTGTGGAAGTCTGTCCTGATTTAGTGTGGAAGTATCTCCTGATTTAGTGTGGAAGTCTGTCCTGATTTAGTGTGGAAGTATCTCCTGATTTAGTGTGGAAGTCTGTCCTGCTTTAGTGTGGAAGTCTGTCCTGCTTTAGTGTGGAAGTCTGTCCTGCTTTAGTGTGGAAGTCTGTCCTGATTTAGTGTGGAAGTCTGTCCTGCTTTAGTGTGGAAGTCTGTCCTGATTTAGTGTGGAAGTCTGCCCTGTTTTAGTGTGGAAGTCTGTCCTGATTTAGTGTGGAAGTCTGTCCTGCTTTAGTGTGGAAGTCTGTCCTGATTTAGTGTGGAAGTCTGCCCTGTTTTAGTGTGGAATTCTCTCCTGATTTAGTGTGGAAGTCTGTCCTGCTTTAGTGTGGAGTCTGTCCTGTTTTAGTGTGGTAGTCTGTCCTGATTTAGTGTGGAAGTCTGTCCTGTTTTAGTCTGGAAGTCTGTCCTGTTTTAGTGTGGAAGTCTGTCCTGTTTTAGTGTGGTAGTCTGTCCTGATTTAGTGTGGAAGTCTGTCCTGTTTTAGTCTGGAAGTCTGTCCTGCTTTAGTGTGGAAGTCTGTCCTGTTTTAGTGTGGAAGTCTGTCCTAATTTAGTGTGGAAGTCTGTCCTAATTTAGTGTGGAAGTCTGTCCTGATTTAGTGTGGAAGTCTGTCCTAATTTAGTGTGGAAGTCTGTCCTGGTTTAGTTTGGAAGTCTGTCCTGATTTAGTGTGGAATTCTGTCCTGATTTAGTGTGGTAGTCTGTCCTGATTTAGTGTGGAAATCTGTCCTGTTTTAGTGTGGAAGTCTGTCCTGTTTTAGTGTGGAAGTCTGCCCTGATTTAGTGTGGAAATCTGTCCTGTTTTAGTGTGGAAGTCTGTCCTGTTTTAGTGTGGAAGTCTGTCCTGATTTAGTGTGGAAGTCTGTCCTGTTTTAGTGTGGAAGTCTGTCCTGATTTAGTGTGGAAGTCTGTTCTGATTTAGTGTGGAAGTCTGTCCTGTTTTAGTGTGGAAGTCTGTCCTGTTTTAGTGTGGAAGTCTGTTCTGATTTAGTGTGGAATTCTGTCCTGATTTAGTGTTGAAGTCTGCCCTGCTTTATTGTGGAAGTCTGTTCTGATTTAGTGTGGAAGTCTGTTCTGATTTAGTTTGGAAGTCTGTCCTGATTTAGTGTGGAAGTCTGTCCTGATTTAGTGTGGAAGTCTGTCCTGATTTAGTGTGGAAGTCTGTCCTGATTTAGTTTGGAAGTCTGTCCTGATTTAGGCGTGGAAGTCTGTCCTGATTTAGTGTGGGTATTCTGCCCTGATTTAGTGTGGAATTCTGTCCTGATTTAGTGTGGATGTCTGTCCTGTTTTAGTGAGTGTGGAAGTCTGTCCTGATTTAGTGTGGAAGTCTGTACTGATTTAGTGTGGAAGTCTGTCCTGATTTAGTGTTGAAGCCTGTCCTGTTTTAGTGTGGAAGTCTGTCCTAATTTAGTGTGGAAGTCTGTCCTAATTTAGTGTGGAAGTCTGTCCTGATTTAGTGTGGAAGTCTGTCCTGATTTAGTGTGGAAGTCTGTCCTGATTCAGTGTTGAAGTCTGTCCTGATTTAGTTTGGAAGTCTGTCCTGATTTAGTGTGGAAGTATCTCCTGATTTAGTGTGGAAGTCTGTCCTGGTTTAGTGTGGAAGTCTGTCCTGATTTAGTGTGGAAGTCTGTCCTGATTTAGTTTGGAATTCTGTCTTGATTTAGTGTGGAAGTCTGTCCTGTTTTAGTGTTGAAGTCTGTCCTGATTTAGTGTGGAAGTCGGTCCTAATTTAGTGTGGAAGTCTGTCCTGATTTAGTATGGAAGTCTGTCCTGATTTAGTGTTGAAGTCTGTCCTGTTTTAGTGTGGAAGTCTGTCCTAATTTAGTGTGGAAGTCTGTCCTAATTTAGTGTGGAAGTCTGTCCTGATTTAGTGTGGAAATCTGTCCTGATTTACTGTGGAAGTCTGTCCTGATTTAGTGTGGAAGTCTGTCCTGATTTTTGTTAGGAATTCTGTCCTGTTTTAGTGTGGAAGTCTGTCCTGATTCAGTGTTGAAGTTTGTCCTGATTTAGTGTGGAAGTCTATCCTAATTTAGTGTGGAAGTCTGACCTGCTTTAGTGTGGAATTCTGTCCTGAATTAGTGTTGAAGTCTGTCCTGATTTAGTTTGGAAGTCTGTCCTGATTTAGTGTGGAAGTCTCTCCTGATTTAGTGTGGAAGTCTGTCCTGGTTTAGTGTGGAAGTCTGTCCTGATTTAGTCTGGAAGTCTGTCCTGATTTAGTTTGGAATTCTGTCTTGATTTAGTGTGGAAGTCTGTCCTGTTTTAGTGTTGAAGTCTGTCCTGATTTAGTGTGGAAGTCGGTCCTAATTTAGTGTGGAAGTCTGTCCTGATTTAGTATGGAAGTCTGTCCTGATTTAGTGTTGAAGTCTGTCCTGTTTTAGTGTGGAAGTCTGTCCTAATTTAGTGTGGAAGTCTGTCCTAATTTAGTGTGGAAGTCTGTCCTGATTTAGTGTGGAAATCTGTCCTGATTTACTGTGGAAGTCTGTCCTGATTTAGTGTGGAAGTCTGTCCTGATTTTTGTTAGGAGTTCTGTCCTGTTTTAGTGTGGAAGTCTGTCCTGATTCAGTGTTGAAGTTTGTCCTGATTTAGTGTGGAAGTCTGTCCTAATTTAGTGTGGAAGTCTGACCTGCTTTAGTGTGGAATTCTGTCCTGAATTAGTGTGGAAGTCTGTCTTGATTTAGTGTGGAAGTCTGTCCTGATTTAGTGTTGAAGTCTGTCCTGATTTAGTGTGGGAGGCTGTCCTAATTTAGTGTGGAAGTCTGTCCTAATTTAGTGTGGAAGTCTGACCTGCTTTAGTGTGGTATTCTGTCCTGAATTAGTGTGGAAGTCTGTCTTGATTTAGTGTGGAAGTCTGTCCTGATTTAGTGTTGAAGTCTGTCCTGATTCAGTGTTGAAGTCTGTCCTGATTTAGTGTGGAAGTCTGTCCTAATTTAGTGTGGAAGTCTGTCCTGATTTAATGTGTGGAAGTCTGTCCTGATTCAGTGTTGAAGTCTGTCCTTAATTAGTTTGGAAGTCTGTCCTGATTTAGTGTGGAAGTCTGTCCTGATTTAGTGTGGAAGTCTGTCCTGATTTAGTTTGGAATTCTGTCTTGATTTAGTGTGGAAGTCTGTCCTGTTTTAGTGTTGAAGTCTGTCCTGATTTAGTGTGGAAGTCGGTCCTAATTTAGTGTGGAAGTCTGTCCTGATTTAGTGGAATTCTGTCCTGATTTAGTGTGGAAGTCTGTCCTGTTTTAGTGTTGAAGTCTGTCCTGATTTAGTGTGGAAGTCTGTTCTGATTTAGTGTGGAAGTCTGTCCTGTTTTAGTGTGGAAGTCTGTCCTGATTTAGTGTGGAAGTCTGTCCTGATTTATTGTTGAAGTCTGTCCTGATTTAGTGTGGAAGGCTGTCCTAATTTAGTGTGGAAGTCTGTCCTTATTTAGTGTGGAAGTCTGTCCTGTTTTAGTGTTGAAGTCTGTCCTGATTTAGTGTGGAAGTCTGTCCTGTTTTACTGTGGAATACTGTCCTGATTTAGTGTGGAAGTCTGTCCTAATTTAGTGTGGAAGTCTGTCCTGATTTAGTGTGTGTATTCTGTCCTGATTTAGTGTGGAATTCTGTCCTGATTTAGTGTGGATGTCTGTCCTGTTTTAGTGAGTGTGGAAGTCTGTCCTGATTTAGTGTGGAAGTCTGTACTGATTTAGTGTGGAAGTCTGCCCTGATTTAGTGTGGAATACTGTCCTGATTTAGTGTGGTAGTCTGTCCTGATTTAGTGTGGAAGTCTGTCCTGATTTAGTGTGGAAGTCTGTCCTGATTTAGTTTGGAATTCTGTCTTGATTTAGTGTGGAAGTCTGTCCTGTTTTAGTGTTGAAGTCTGTCCTGTTTTAGTGTTGAAGTCTGTCCTGTTTTATTGTGGAAGTCTGTCCTAATTTAGTGTGGAAGTCTGTCCTAATTTAGTGTGGAAGTCTGTCCTGATTTAGTGTGGAAGTCTGTCCTGATTTAGTGTTGAAGTCTGTCCTGATTTAGTGTGGAAGTCTGTCCTGTTTTACTGTGGAATACTGTCCTGATTTAGTGTGGAAGTCTGTCCTAATTTAGTGTGGAAGTCTGTCCTGATTTAGTGTGGGTATTCTGTCCTGATTTAGTGTGGAATTCTGTCCTGATTTAGTGTGGATGTCTGTCCTGATTTAGTGAGTGTGGAAGTCTGTCCTGATTTAGTGTGGAAGTCTGTCCTGATTTAGTGTGGAATACTGTCCTGATTTAGTGTGGTAGTCTGTCCTGATTTAGTGTGGAAGTCTGTCCTGATTTAGTGTGGAAGTCTGTCCTGATTTAGTTTGGAATTCTGTCTTGATTTAGTGTGGAAGTCTGTCCTGATTTAGTGTGGAAGTCTGTCCTGATTTAGTGTGGAAGTCTGTCCTAATTTAGTGTGGAAGTCTGTCCTGATTTAGTGTGGAAGTCTGTCCTGATTTAGTGTTGAAATCTGTCCTGTTTTAGTGTTGAAGTCTGTCCTGTTTTAGTGTTGAAGTCTGTCCTGATTTAGTGTGGAAGTCGGTCCTAATTTAGTGTGGAAGTCTGTCCTGATTTAGTGGAATTCTGTCCTGATTTAGTGTGGAAGTCTGTCCTGATTTAGTGTGGAAGTCTGTCCTGATTTAGTATGGAAGTCCTTCCTGATTTACTGTGGAAGTCTGTCCTGATTTACTGTGGAAGTCTGTCCTGATTTAGTGTGGAAGTCTGTCCTGATTTTTGTTAGGAATTCTGTCCTGTTTTAGTGTGGAAGTCTGTCCTGATTCAGTGTTGAAGTCTGTCCTGATTTAGTGTGGAAGTCTGTCCTAATTTAGTGTGGAAGTCTGACCTGCTTTAGTGTGGAATTCTGTCCTGAATTAGTGTGGAAGTCTGTCTTGATTTAGTGTGGAAGTCTGTCCTGATTTAGTGTGGAAGTCTGACCTGCTTTAGTGTGGAATTCTGTCCTGATTTAGTGTGGAAGTCTGTCTTGATTTAGCGTGGAAGTCTGTCCTGATTTAATGTGGAAGTCTGTCTTGATTTAGTGTGGAAGGCTGTCCTGATTTAGTGTGGAAGGCTGTCCTAATTTAGTGTGGAAGTCTGTCCTGATTTAGTGTGGAAGTCTGTCCTGATTTAGTGTGGAAGTCTGACCTGCTTTAGTGTGGAATTCTGTCCTGAATTAGTGTGGAAGTCTGTCTTGATTTAGTGTGGAAGTCTGTCCTGATTTAGTGTGGAAGTCTGACCTGCTTTAGTGTGGAATTCTGTCCTGATTTAGTGTGGAAGTCTGTCTTGATTTAGCGTGGAAGTCTGTCCTGATTTAATGTGGAAGTCTGTCTTGATTTAGTGTGGAAGGCTGTCCTGATTTAGTGTGGAAGGCTGTCCTAATTTAGTGTGGAAGTCTGTCCTGATTTAGTGTGGAAGTCTGTCCTGATTTAGTGTGGAAGTCTGTCCTGATTTAGTGTGGAAGTCTGTCCTGCCTTGAGAACTAGGAACACCAATACAAACCAAAATCACATGTTGTCTGTCATTCATTCATTCATTCATTTTCACCTTGATGATTTGACTAACATTCACCACAGCGTTGGATGGGCAATGTCCAATGGTTGTCAACAAACTAGTTCCCAGCCAATACTGTTCCACGAATACCTTTGAAACACTCCATGATTATTTAAACACAACGTCTACCAGTAGCCTTAAAAACAACCGTTTCCCTTTAGCCGACATCCTGAACCGTATTCATCAGAAGGCTGTCAGGTCAAATGGGCCTTTCTTTCTTTCTGTGACACGAGGAGAGCGGAGTAGAGGCTGGAAGAACATGTTTCTGGACTGCTTTGCTTATTTACACATCATTAGGTCTATAAGATTACAGGTTGATTATGATGATGATGATGATGATGATGATGATGAATCTATGCACCCCACTCCCCCTTCCATTCCCTCTCTTCCTCGTCTCACCTCAAACCATCCTTCCCTCCTCTCCTCCAGTCATCCTCCTCCATTCCTCCTCTTCCTCGTCTCACCTCAAACCATCCTTCCCTCCTCTCCTCCAGTCATCCTCCTCCATTCCTCCTCTTCCTCGTCTCACTTCAAACCGTCCTTCCCTCCTCTCCTCCACTCCTCCTCCATCCCTCCTCTTCCTCGTCTCACCTCAAACCATCCTTCCCTCCTCTCCTCCAGTCATCCTCCTCCATTCCTCCTCTTCCTCGTCTCACCTCAAACCATCCTTCCTCCTCTCCTCCAGTCATCCTCCTCCATTCCTCCTCTTCCTCGTCTCCCAAACCGTCCTTCCCTCCTCTCCTCCCTCCTCCTCCATCCCTCCTCTTCCTCGTCTCACCTCAAACCATCCTGCCCTCCTCTCCCCCACTCCTCCTCCTCCATCCCTCCTCTTCCTCGTCTCACTTCAAACCATCCTTCCCTCTGCACCCTCTCCCCTCCTCCATTCCTCCTCTTCCTCGTCTCACCTCAAACCATCCTTCCCTCTGCACCCTCTCCCCTCCTCCATTCCTCCTCTTCCTTGTCTCACCTCAAACCATCCTTCCCTCCTCTCCCCAACTCCTCCTCCTCCATTCCTCCTCTTCCTCATCTCACCTCAAACCATCCTTCCCTCCGCACCCTCACCCCTCCTCCATTCCTCCTCTTCCTCATCTCACCTCAAACCATCCTTCCCTCCACACCCTCACCCCTCCTCCATTCCTCCTCTTCCTCATCTCACCTCAAATCATCCTTCCCTCCGCACCCTCACCCCTCCTCCATTCCTCCTCTTCCTCTTCCTCATCTCACCTCAAACCATCCTTCCCTCCGTACCCTCACCCCTCCTCCATTCCTCCTCTTCCTCTTCCTCACCTCACCTCAAACCATCCTTCCCTACCCTCACCCCTCCTCCTACCTCTTCCTCGTCTCCTTCCTTCCCTCCTCTCCCCTGCTCTTCCTCCTTCCCTCCTCTCCCCACTCTTCCTTCATTCCTCTTCTCCCCCACTCCCCTTAGGCGTTCCAAATTCCACCCTATTTCTTTTGTCGTGCTCTATTTTAACCAGGGCATCATAAGGCTGTGGTATAGTGCACTATGTAGGGAATAGGGTGCATCTCTCTCCCCTTCTCATCTCTTATGAGTGTTCTAATTGGGTTCAGTTCATTGATGTGATTTTGATCAGCAGCGTGCTGTCACATCTACTGATGGGGTTTCAGTCTATCAAAACAGAGCCCCGCCCCCTTTCACCTTGTATTAATCAGTTGTTAGAGGGGTAGGATTCAGGGGGGGTGCCGAGGGGGGGGCAAGCAATGTCTCTTTTGACGAGACGACCCCCACCAGAGGGGATTGGATTTGTCCCCCCCCCCAGTGCACGAGGTCAGGGGTCGTCATGTCAAAAGACAGAATGTCATCGTTCTGTCATAATTGACATCCTATTCTATATATAGTGCACTACTTTGACACCCTATTCTATATATAGTGCACTACTTTGACACCCTATTCTATATAGTGCACTACTTTGGCACCCAATTCTATATGTAGAGCCCTACCTTGGTACCATATTCTATATATATAGTGCACTACTTTGGCACCCTATTCTATATATAGTGCACTACTTTAGGACCCAATTCTATATGTAGAGCCCTACTTTGGTACCCTATTATATATATAGTGCACTACTTTGGTACCCTATTGTATGTATAGTGCACTACTTTGGTACCCTATTCTATATATAGTGCACTACTTTGGTACCCTATTCTACATATAGTGCACTACTTTTGACCAGGGCCTATAGGGTGGTATGTAGGAAATGGGTACTGGTCCAAACTAGTGCACTAGTAGGGAAAAGGTACCATTTGGGAAGGCTGCATAGTGTGATAATAACAAACACAGAACGCCATCATCACCATCCAGCCAGTCCCGGCCTTCACCGGCCACTCCCGGCCAGCCCCTTCCAAACCTGGCTACTCCCGGCCAGCGCCTTCCAAACCCGGCCACTCCCGGCCAGCCCCTTCCAAACCCCGGCCAGCCCCTTCCAAACCCGGCCAGCCCCGGCCAAACCCGGCCACTCCCGGCCAGCCCCGGGCCAATCCAGGCCAGTCCCAGTCAGTCCCAGCCAGCTCCAGACAGTCCAGCCCCGGCCAGTCCCAGCCAATCCATGCCAGCCCCGGCCTGCCGCGACCAGTCCCAGTCAGTCCCAGCCAATCCAGGCCAGTCCCGGCCAGTCCCAGTCAGTCCCGGCCAGTCCCAGTCAGTCCCGGCCAGTCCCAGTCAGTCCCGGCCAGTCCCCAGTCAGTCCTGGCCAGTCCCAGTCAGTCCCAGTCAGTCCCGGCCAGTCCCGGCCAGTCCAGGCCAGTCCCAGTCAGTCCCCAGTCAGTCCCAGTCAGTCCCAGCCAGTCCCAGCCAGTCCCAGTCAGTCCCAGTCAGTCCCGGCCAGTCTCAGCCAGTCCCAGTCAGTCCCGGCCAATCCCATCCAGTCCCGGCCAGTCCCAGCCAATCCCATCCAGTCCCAGTCAGTCCCAGTCAGTCCAGGCCCCACCAATATGATATGTGACTCTTGTTGACTGCTCTTTCCCTGGGCCTACATCTCACAGCACTGTAACCCACTGTATAACCACATCATTGTCATTTATACTGTAAATAAGATATGTTTTAATGTAAATTGAACTCCTGGTAATCTTTAATGTGTTGTTTTATGCAAAAACAAAATAAATGGACCTGTTTTTTTTGTTGCTTTGTTGTTTATCTGGTTTCTTTGCTTGTATTTCTTTGTTGTATGTAATGTCATAATAATTCTGATCTGAAATCAGTCCCCAAGGTGTCTACAGTGCTCTATAACCCTGTTTTTATGAAAATACCACTGTTTACATCTATCTTTAGGAATTTCATAATAAATGGTTCAAACGAGACGATACCTTTCAGTGTTTTTAATTCCGTTTTAACGATATTTGGTGTTAGAAATACAGCGACTGTGTCCAGCTGAGCTTTAGCGCTAGAAACATTAAACACTCTGGTAGTTTCACTATAGAAGATCACTCAGGTTTCACTGTTGGTAATGAGATATCCATAGACGAACAGACACCCTCTGGCATCATCTGACATCATCTAGTCTACTAACAGGAGTACGGGCAGACACCCTCTGACATCATCTAGTCTACTAACAGGAGTATGGGCAGATATCATCTGACATCATCTAGTCTACTAACAGGAGTATGGACAGACATCCTCTGACATCATCTAGTCTACTAACAGGAGTACGGGCAGACATCCTCTGACATCATCTAGTCTACTAACAGGAGTATGGACAGACATCCTCTGACATCATCTAGTCTACTAACAGGATTATGGACAGACATCATCTGACATCATCTAGTCTACTAACAGGAGTATGGACTGACATCATCTGACATCATCTAGTCTACTAACAGGAGTACGGGCAGACATCCTCTGACATCATCTAGTCTACTTTACGGGCAGACATCCTCTGACATCATCTAGTCTACTAACAGGAGCATGGGCAGACATCCTCTGACATCATCTGACATCATCTAGTCTACTAACAGGAGTATGGGCAGACATCCTCTGACATCATATAGCCTACTAACAGGAGTATGGGCAGACATCCTCTGACATCATCTAGTCTACTAACAGGATTATGGACAGACATCCTCTGACATCCTCTGACATCATCTAGTCTACTAACAGGAGTATGGACTGACATCATCTGACATCCTCTGACATCATCTAGTCTACTAACAGGAGTTTGGACAGACATCATCTGACATCATCTGACATCATCTAGTCTACTAACAGGAGTTTGGACAGACATCCTCTGACATCCTCTGACATCATCTAGTCTACTAACAGGAGTATGGACTGACATCCTCTGACATCCTCTGACATCATCTAGTTTACTAACAGGAGTATGGACTGACATCATCTGACATCATCTGACATCATCTAGTCTACTAACAGGAGTATGGACTGACATCCTCCGACATCATCTAGTTTACTAACAGGAGTATGGACTGACATCATCTGACATCATCTAGTCTACTAACAGGAGTATGGACTGACATTTTGACATTCTCTGAAATCATCTTGTCTACTAACAGGAGTATGGACTGACATCCTCTGACATCATCTAGTCTACTAACAGGAGTATGGACTGACATCATCTGACATCCTCTGAGATCATCTAGTCTACTAACAGGAGTATGGACTGACATCATCTGACATCATTTGACATCATCTAGTCTACTAACAGGAGTATGGACAGGCATCCTCTGACATCCTCTGACATCATCTAGTTTACTAACAGGAGTATGGACTGACATCCTCCGACATCATCTAGTTTACTAACAGGAGTATGGACTGACATCATCTGGCTCTGGATAAGACTAAATGACTTAAATGTAATGTAAATGTAAATGTAAATCTAGTCTACTAACAGGAGTATGGACTGACATTCATCTGACATGCTCTGACATCATCTAGTCTAGTAACAGGAGTATGGACTGACATCATCTGACATCATCTAGTCTACTAACAGGAGTATGGGCTGACATTCTGACATCTTCTGACATCATCTTGTCTACTAACAGGAGTATGGACTGACATCCTCTGACATCATCTAGTCTACTAACAGGATTATGGACAGACATCCTCTGACATCATATCGTTTACTAACAGGAGTATGGGCAGACATCCTCTGACATCATCTAGTCTACTAACAATATTATGGACAGGCATCCTCTGACATCCTCTGACATCATCTAGTTTACTAACATGAGTATGGACTGACATCATCTGACATCATCTAGTCTACAAACAGGAGTATGGACTGACATCCTCTGACATCATCTAGTCTACTAACAGGATTATGGACAGGCATCCTCTGACATCCTCTGACATCATCTAGTTTACTAACAGGAGTATGGACTGACATCATCTGACATCATCTAGTCTACTAACAGGATTATGGACAGACATCCTCTGACATCATCTAGTCTACTAACAGGAGTATGGGCAGACATCCTCTGACATCATCTAGTTTACTAACAGGAGTATGGTTTGAAATCATCTGACAACCTCTGACATCATCTAGTCTACTAACAGGAGTATGGGCAGATATCCTCTGACATAATCTAGTCTACTAACAGGATTATGGACAGACATCCTCTGACATCCTCTGACATCATCTAGTTTACTAACAGGAGTATGAACTGACATCATCTGACATCCTCTAGTCTACTAACAGGAGTATGGACAGACATCATCTGACATCCTCTGACATCATCTAGTCTACTAACAGGAGTATGGACTGACATCATCTGACATCATCTAGTCTACTAACAGGAGTATGGGCAGACATCCTCTGACATCATCTAGTCTACTAACAGGAGTATGGACAGACATCATCTGACATCATCTATTCTACTAACAGGAGTATGGACTGACATCATCTGACATCCTCTGACATCATCTAGTCTACAAACAGGAGTATGGACGGACATCATCTGACATCATCTAGTCTACTAACAGGAGTATGGACTGACATCATCTGACATCATCTAGTCTACTAACAGGAGTATGGACTGACATCCTCTGACATCATCTAGTCTACTAACAGGAGTATGGACTGACATCATCTGACATCCTCTGACATCATCTAGTCTACTAACAGGAGTATGGACTGACATCATCTGACATCATCTAGTCTACTAACAGGAGTATGGGCAGACATCATCTGACATCATCTAGCCTACTAACAGGAGTATGGACTGACAACCTCTGACATCATCTAGTCTACTAACAGGAGTACGGGCAGACATCCTCTGACATCATCTAGTCTACTAACAGGAGCATGGGCAGACATCCTCTGACATCATCTGACATCATCTAGTCTACTAACAGGAGTATGGGCAGACATCCTCTGACATCATATAGCCTACTAACAGGAGTATGGGCAGACATCCTCTGACATCATCTAGTCTACTAACAGGATTATGGACAGACATCCTCTGACATCCTCTGACATCATCTAGTCTACTAACAGGAGTATGGACTGACATCATCTGACATCCTCTGACATCATCTAGTCTACTAACAGGAGTTTGGACAGACATCATCTGACATCATCTGACATCATCTAGTCTACTAACAGGAGTTTGGACAGACATCCTCTGACATCCTCTGACATCATCTAGTCTACTAACAGGAGTATGGACTGACATCCTCTGACATCCTCTGACATCATCTAGTTTACTAACAGGAGTATGGACTGACATCATCTGACATCATCTGACATCATCTAGTCTACTAACAGGAGTATGGACTGACATCCTCCGACATCATCTAGTTTACTAACAGGAGTATGGACTGACATCATCTGACATCATCTAGTCTACTAACAGGAGTATGGACTGACATTTTGACATTCTCTGAAATCATCTTGTCTACTAACAGGAGTATGGACTGACATCCTCTGACATCATCTAGTCTACTAACAGGAGTATGGACTGACATCATCTGACATCCTCTGAGATCATCTAGTCTACTAACAGGAGTATGGACTGACATCATCTGACATCATCTGACATCATCTAGTCTACTAACAGGAGTATGGACAGGCATCCTCTGACATCCTCTGACATCATCTAGTTTACTAACAGGAGTATGGACTGACATCCTCCGACATCATCTAGTTTACTAACAGGAGTATGGACTGACATCATCTGGCTCTGGATAAGAGCGTCTGCTAAATGACTTAAATGTAATGTAAATGTAAATGTAAATCTAGTCTACTAACAGGAGTATGGACTGACATTCATCTGACATCCTCTGACATCATCTAGTCTAGTAACAGGAGTATGGACTGACATCATCTGACATCATCTAGTCTACTAACAGGAGTATGGGCTGACATTCTGACATCTTCTGACATCATCTTGTCTACTAACAGGAGTATGGACTGACATCCTCTGACATCATCTAGTCTACTAACAGGATTATGGACAGACATCCTCTGACATCATATCGTTTACTAACAGGAGTATGGGCAGACATCCTCTGACATCATCTAGTCTACTAACAATATTATGGACAGGCATCCTCTGACATCCTCTGACATCATCTAGTTTACTAACATGAGTATGGACTGACATCATCTGACATCATCTAGTCTACAAACAGGAGTATGGACTGACATCCTCTGACATCATCTAGTCTACTAACAGGATTATGGACAGGCATCCTCTGACATCCTCTGACATCATCTAGTTTACTAACAGGAGTATGGACTGACATCATCTGACATCATCTAGTCTACTAACAGGATTATGGACAGACATCCTCTGACATCATCTAGTCTACTAACAGGAGTATGGGCAGACATCCTCTGACATCATCTAGTTTACTAACAGGAGTATGGTTTGAAATCATCTGACAACCTCTGACATCATCTAGTCTACTAACAGGAGTATGGGCAGATATCCTCTGACATAATCTAGTCTACTAACAGGATTATGGACAGACATCCTCTGACATCCTCTGACATCATCTAGTTTACTAACAGGAGTATGAACTGACATCATCTGACATCCTCTAGTCTACTAACAGGAGTATGGACAGACATCATCTGACATCCTCTGACATCATCTAGTCTACTAACAGGAGTATGGACTGACATCATCTGACATCATCTAGTCTACTAACAGGAGTATGGGCAGACATCCTCTGACATCATCTAGTCTACTAACAGGAGTATGGACAGACATCATCTGACATCATCTAGTCTACTAACAGGAGTATGGACTGACATCATCTGACATCCTCTGACATCATCTAGTCTACAAACAGGAGTATGGACGGACATCATCTGACATCATCTAGTCTACTAACAGGAGTATGGACTGACATCATCTGACATCATCTAGTCTACTAACAGGAGTATGGACTGACATCCTCTGACATCATCTAGTCTACTAACAGGAGTATGGACTGACATCATCTGACATCCTCTGACATCATCTAGTCTACTAACAGGAGTATGGACTGACATCATCTGACATCATCTAGTCTACTAACAGGAGTATGGGCAGACATCATCTGACATCATCTAGCCTACTAACAGGAGTATGGGCAGACATCATCTGACATCATCTAGCCTACTAACAGGAGTATGGACTGACAACCTCTGACATCATCTAGTCTACTAACAGGAGTATGGACTGACATCCTCTGACATCATCTAGTCTACTAACAGGAGTATGGACAGACATCCTCTGACATCATCTAGTCTACTAACAGGAGTATGGACTGACATCATCTGACATTCTCTGACATCATCTAGTCTACTAACAGGAGTATGGACAGACATCCTCTGACATCATCTAGTCTACTAACAGGAGTATCGACAGACATCCTCTGACATCATCTAGTCTACTAACAGGAGTATGGACAGACATCCTCTGACGTCATCTCACACTATTTTGTTCATCATGGTGGACTCATCCGTGATGTCCTGAACCTCCGGGATCTTTTTGAGTGTTGCTGCGAGCCATTTACCGTACGGTAAGATACATTCTGATGCTTTGCCAAAACCTCTTTTAGCTTGTTGTAGCCTTGTAAGTGCTGGACAAAACTCCCTAGCCTTTTACCATAGTACACTGGAAGGATGTCTGGAGCTTTCCTGGGGTTGATATGAACTCTGGCTGTTTCAGCAATGCTTGGACCAGTGCAGAGCTCAACTCGGCCTGTACCACACATGAGGAGAGGAGAGGAGAGGACAGGTGAGGTGAGAGGAGAGGAAAGTAAGGGAGGGGAAGATAGAGGAGGGAGGAGAGGAGAGGACGAGAGGGGAGGGAAGGAGAGGGGAGGAGAGGAGAGGAGAAAAAAGAGAAGAGAAGAGAAGAGAAGAGAGGAGAGGAGAGGAGAGGAGAGGAGAGGAGAGGAGAGGAGAGGAAAGGAGAGGAGAGGAGAGGAGAGGAGAATGAGAGGAGAGGGAAGAGGAGAGAAGAGAGGAGAGGAGAGGAGAGAGGAGAGGAGAGGACGAGAGGGGAGGGAAGGAGAGGGGAGGAGAGGAGAGGAGAAAAAGAGAAGAGAAGAGAAGAGAAGAGAGGAGAGGAGAGGAGAGGAGAGGAGAGGAGAGGAGAGGAAAGGAGAGGAGAGGGAGAGGAGAGGAGAATGAGAGGAGAGGGAAGAGGAGAGAAGAGAGGAGAGGAGAGGAGAGAGGAGAGGAGAGGAGAGGAGAAGAGAAGAGAAGAGAAGAGAAGAGAAGAGAAGAGAAGAGAAGAGAGGAGAGGAGAGGAGAGGAGAGGAGAGGAGAGGAGAGGAGAGGAAAGGAGAGGAGAAGAGAATGAGAGGAGAGGGGGAGAAGAGAGGAGAGGAGAGGAGAGGAGAGGAGAGGAGAGGAGAGGAGAGGAGAGGAGGGGAGAATGAGAGGAGAGGAGAGGAGAGGAGAGGAGAGGAGAATGAGAGGAGAGGGAGAGAAGAGAGGAGAGGAGAGGAGAGGAGGGGAGAAGAGAAGAGAGAAGAGAGGAGAGGAGAATGAGAGGAGAGAGAGAGGAGAGGAGAGGAGTGGAGAATGAGAGGAGAGGAGAAGAGAAGAGAGGAGAGGAGAGGAGAGGAGAGGAGAGGAGAGGAGAGGAGAGGAGAGGAGAGGAGAGGACACGAGGGGCAGGGAGGGAGGGGAGGGGAGGAGAGGGGATGAGAGGAGAGGGGAGGGGAGAGGACGGGAGGGAAGGGAAGGGGAGGGGAGAGCAAAGGAGAGGAGAGGGGTTGAATTTTCAAAATGCAGAGCCAACAACATATCTATGGAAAGTAGGGCTAACTCTTTAATCCCTCACTCCGTGTGTACGCTGCCCAGTAGAGCTTAGTCTGCATTTGACTCATAAAGAGAGAAGGAGGACGGAGGACTGATGGTTAAATAAATATATAAAGGCTTTCACATACAGATGTCCTTTTACATGGTCACTCACCAACCAGCAGCACTGACCCAAACCACACTTAACCAGTCTCCTTCATCACTGTTCCCTACATAGTAACCTACTTTAGACCAGGAACCCTATCGGCACTGTGTAGGGAATAGCATGCCGTTTTGGGGGATTTACAAGCCTGTCTCAGCAGACCTGGGTTAAATACTTTAAAAAAAATATATATATAATTTGAAATACCTAATCTGTGCTCGATTGAGCATGCCTGTCTTCATAGACCAAATCAATACATGCCAAAAACCCGCCCATCTGGTACTCTAGGCTCCAGGCTCGAGCAAACGCTAAAGGTGTTTTGAAAGATTTTAAATAGTATTTGAACTAAAAGGTTGGCTTTTCAGTCACGTTCCTCTTTTAAAAAAAAAAAATATATATATATATTTATTTGGCTGCATCTCTTCTCTGTGCGAGTCAGCACAGAGAAGGACTACATTCCTTTCATCTCCCATTCATTCCGTGTTGCTAGGGGTTACAGTGGCTTCATAGTCCCAGATGGAATCCTGGGAGTTTGAGTCAGCAGGACTACATTCCTTTTATCTCCCGTTCATTCCGTGTTGCTAGGGGTTACAGTGGCTTCACAGTCCCAGATGGAATCCTGGGAGTTTGAGTCAGCAGGACTACATTCCTTTCATCTCCCATTCATTCCGTGTTGCTAGGGGTTACAGTGGCTTCACAGTCCCAGATGGAATCCTGGGAGTTTGAGTCAGCAGGACTACATTCCTTTTATCTCCCATTCATTCCGTGTTGCTAGGGGTTACAGTGGCTTCATAGTCCCAGATGGAATCCTGGGAGTTTGAGTCAGCAGGACTACATTCCTTTCATCTCCCATTCATTCCGTGTTGCTAGGGGTTACAGTGGCTTCACAGTCCCAGATGGAATCCTGGGAGTTTGAGTCAGCAGGACTACATTCCTTTTATCTCCCATTCATTCCGTGTTGCCAGGGGTTACAGTGGCTTCACAGTTCCAGATGGAATCCTGGGAGTTTGAGTCAGTAGGACTACATTCCTTTTATCTCCCATTCATTCTGTGTTGCTATGTGTTACAGTGGCTTCACAGTCCCAGATGGAATCCTGGGAGTTTGAGTCAGTAGGACTACATTCCTTTCATCTCCCATTCATTCCGTGTTGCCAGGGGTTACAGTGGCTTCACAGTCCCAGATGGAATCCTGGGAGTTTCCATGTTCCTGTCTAACGTTGTGTATTCTGTGGACAGTTTTATCTCTAAACGAGACCAGGGTTCAGTTGATATAAAGTAATATAAACACCTTCTATTTTCTAGACATTAGATGTGTCCTGGGATTTGGTTCCCATTAGCAAAAACTGAATTCTTTCAATGTCGAATTCTGTAAATATCAAATAAAATTGTATTGGTCACATACACGTGCTTAGCAGATGTTATTGTGGGTGTAGTGAAATGCTTGTGAACATTTTTCTGGGCGAACAATTTAAGAAATAATACATAAAAAATTTAAAAAATACTGTAGTTTAAGTTGTCTAAGAAATAGAAGTGAGAGCTACAATTTCTCTACAGGTCAAAACACTATTTAATTCTACTATTCTAAATGTTGAACGATTGTGGTACTCTGTAAGGGTCAAAACACTATTTAATTCTACTATTCTAAGTTAGTAAACCAGACAGAGATAACTGTCTCACTGGGGGGAGGGGTTAGG
>NW_027040485.1:192500-212500 GCF_034236695.1 Oncorhynchus nerka
ACCCCATAGTGACATCACAATACCCCATAGTGACATCACAATACCCCATAATGACATCACAATACCCCATAGTGACATCACAATACCCCATAGTGACATCACAATACCCCATAGTGACATCACAATACCCCATAGTGACATCACAATACCCCATAGTGACATCACAGTACCCCATAGTGACATTTTTGCAAATGTATTAAAATTTGTACTTAGATAAGTAATCAGACCCGTTGCTATGAGACTCGAAATTGAGCTCAGGTGCATCCTGTTTCCATTGATCATCCTTGAGATGTTTCTACAACTTGATTGGAGTCCACCTGTGGTAAATTGTAATGATTGGACATGATTTGGAAAGGCACACACCTGTCTATATAAGGTCCCACAGTTTACAGTGAATGTCAGAGCAAAAACCAAGCCATGAGGTTGAAGGAATTGTCTGTAGAGCTCCGAGACAGGATTGTGTCGAGGCACAGATCTGGGGAAGGGTACCAAAAAATGTCTGCAGCATTAAAGGTCCCCAAGAACACAGAGGCCTCCATCATTCTTAAATGGAAGATGTTTGGAACCACCTAGACTCTTCCTAGAGCTGGCCGTCCGGCCAAACTGAGCAATCGGGGGAGAAGGGCCTTGGTCAGGGAGGTGACCAAGAACGCGATGGTCACTCTGACAGAGCTCCAGAGGTCCTCTGTGGAGATGGGAGAACCTTCCAGAAAGACAACTATCTCTGCAGCAACAATCAGGCCTTTATGGTAGAGTGGCCAGACGGAAGCCACTCCTCAGTAAAAGGCACATGACAGCCCACTTGTAGTCTGCCAAAAGGCACCAAATGGACTCAAACCATGAGAAAAAATATTCACTTGTCTGATGAAACCAAGACTGAACTCTTTGGGCTGAATGGCAAGCGTCACGTCTGGAGGAAACCTGGCACCATCCCTATGGTGAAGCATGGTGGTGGAAAACATCATGCTGTAGGGAAGGTTTTCAGTGGCAGGGACTGGGATACTAGTCAGGATCGAGGCAAAGATGAATGGAGCACAGAGAGATCCTTGATGAAAACCTTCTCCAGAGCGCTCAGGACCTCAGACAGGGGTGAAGGTTTACCTTCCAACAGGACAACGACCCTAAGCACACAGCCAAGACAACGACAGTCTCTGAATGTGGCCCATCAAGGACAAGTCTCTGGAGAGATGTCTTTCAGGGATGGTCCCATCCAACCTGACATGAACCCGATCGAACATCTCTGGAGAGACCTGAAAGAAGCTGTGCAGGGATGGTCCCACCAACCTGACATGAACCCGATCGAACAGCTCTGGAGAGACGCTCCCCATCCAACCTGACAGAGCTTGAGAGGATCTCTGGAGATTAAATGGGAGAAACTCCCCAAATACAGGTGTGCCAAGCTTGTAGCGTCATACCCAAGAAGACTCGAGGCTGTAATCACTGCCAAAGGTGCTTCAACAAAGTACTGAGTAAAGGGTCTGAATACTTATGTAATTATTTATTTATTTTGACAAATTTGTTGACATTTAAAAAAAAATGTGTGCCAAGCTTGTAGCGTGTGTGTGTGTGTATGTGTGTGTGTGTGTGTGTGTGTGTGTGTGTGTGTGTGTGTGTGTGTGTGTGTGTGTGTGTGTGTGTGTGTGTGTGTGTGTGTGTGTGTGTGTGTGTGTGTGTGTGTGTGTGTGCGTGCGTGCGTGCGTGCGTGCGTGAGCGTGTGCGTGTGTGAGTTTGGGCGTTTGTGTGTTTCCAGTTTTATTTTCACAATCGCAAGAACAGCGAATTGTCTTTCCTGCAGCTCTGACCCCGAGAACGCAGTAATCAATAACAATGTAGCACTAAAAATAACCAGGAAAACAACAATAAGAAATAAGAACACTATATACAGGGTCAGTTAATACCATACTATATACAGGGTCAGTTAATACCATACTATATACAGGGTCAGTTAATACCATACTATATACAGGGTCAGTTAATACCACACTATATACAGGGTCAGTTAATACCATACTATATACAGGGTCAGTTAATACCATACTATATACAGGGTCAGTTAGTACCATACTATATACAGGGTCAGGTAATACCATACTATATACAGGGTCAGTTAGTACCATACTATATACAGGGTCAGTTAGTACCATACTATATACAGGGTCAGGTAATACCATACTATATACAGGGTCAGTTAATACCATACTATATACAGGGTCAGTTAGTACCATACTATATACAGGGTCAGTTAATACCATACTATATACAGGGTCAGTTAGTACCATACTATATACAGGGTCAGGTAATACCATACTATATACAGGGTCAGTTAGTACCATACTATATACAGGGTCAGTTAATACCATACTATATACAGGGTCAGTTAATACCATACTATATACAGGGTCAGTTAATACCATACTATATACAGGGTCAGTTAATACCATACTATATACAGGGTCAGTTAATACCATACTATATACAGGGTCAGTTAGTACCATACTATATACAGGGTCAGTTAATACCATACTATATACAGGGTCAGTTAGTACCATACTATATACAGGGTCAGTTAATACCACACTATATACAGGGTCAGTTAATACCACACTATATACAGGGTCAGTTAATACCATACAGGGTCAGGTTAATACCATACTATATACAGGGTCAGTTAATACCACACTATATACAGGGTCAGTTAATACCATACTATATACAGGGTCAGTTAATACCATACTATATACAGGGTCAGTTAGTACCATACTATATACAGGGTCAGTTAGTACCATACTATATACAGGGTCAGTTAATACCATACTATATACAGGGTCAGTTAATACCATACTATATACAGGGTCAGTTAATACTATATACAGGGTCAGTTAATACTATATACAGGGTCAGGTAATACCATACTATATACAGGGTCAGTTAATACCATACTATATACAGGGTCAGTTAATACTATATACAGGGTCAGGTAATACCATACTATATACAGGGTCAGTTAATACCATACTATATACAGGGTACAGGGTCAGTTAGTACCATACTATATACAGGGTCAGTTAGTACCATACTATATACAGGGTCAGTTAGTACCATACTATATACAGGGTCAGGTAATACCATACTATATACAGGGTCAGTTAATACAATACTATATACAGGGTCAGTTAATACCATACTATATACAGGGTCAGTTAATACCATACTATATACAGGGTCAGTTAGTACCATACTATATACAGGGTCAGGTAATACCATACTATATACAGGGTCAGTTAATACTATACTATATACAGGGTCAGTTAGTACCACACTATATACAGGGTCAGTTAGTACCATACTATATACAGGGTCAGTTAGTACCATACTATATACAGGGTCAGTTAGTACCATACTATATACAGGGTCAGTTAGTACCATACTATATACAGGGTCAGTTAATACCATACTATATACAGGGTCAGTTAGTACCATACTATATACAGGGTCAGTTAATACTATATACAGGGTCAGTTAATACCATACTATATACAGGGTCAGATAATACCATACTATATACAGGGTCAGTTAATACTATATACAGGGTCAGTTAATACCATACTATATACAGGGTCAGTTAATACCATACTATATACAGGGTCAGTTAATACCATACTATATACAGGGTCAGTTAATAGTATATACAGGGTCAGTTAATACCACACTATATACAGGGTCAGTTAATACCACACTATATACAGGGTCAGTTAATACCATACTATATACAGGGTCAGTTAATACCACACTATATACAGGGTCAGTTAGTACCATACTATATACAGGGTCAGTTAGTACCATACTATATACAGGGTCAGTTAATACCATACTATATACAGGGTCAGTTAGTACCATACTATATACAGGGTCAGTTAGTACCATACTATATACAGGGTCAGTTAGTACCATACTATATACAGGGTCAGTTAGTACCATACTATATACAGGGTCAGTTAGTACCATACTATATACAGGGTCAGTTAATACCATACTATATACAGGGTCAGTTAATACCATACTATATACAGGGTCAGTTAATACCATACTATATACAGGGTCAGTTAATACCATACTATATACAGGGTCAGTTAATACCATACTATATACAGGGTCAGTTAATACCATACTATATACAGGGTCAGTTAATACCATACTATATACAGGGTCAGTTAGTACCATACTATATACAGGGTCAGTTAATACTATATACAGGGTCAGTTAATACCATACTATATACAGGGTCAGTTAATACCATACTATATACAGGGTCAGGTTAATACCATACTATATACAGGGTCAGTTTAATACTATATACAGGGTCAGTTAATACCATACTATATACAGGGTCAGTTAGTACCATACTAGATACAGGGTCAGTTAATACCATACTATATACAGGGTCAGTTAGTACCATACTATATACAGGGTCAGTTAATACCATACTATATACAGGGTCAGTTAATACCATACTATATACAGGGTCAGTTTAATACTATATACAGGGTCAGTTAATACTATACTATATACAGGGTCAGTTAATACTATACTATATACAGGGTCAGTTAGTACCATACTATATACAGGGTCAGTTTAATACTATATACAGGGTCAGTTAATACCATACTATATACAGGGTCAGTTAATACCATACTAGATACAGGGTCAGTTAATACTATATACAGGGTCAGTTAATACTATATACAGGGTCAGTTAATACCATACTATATACAGGGTCAGTTAATACCATACTATATACAGGGTCAGTTAATACCATACTATATACAGGGTCAGTTAATACCATACTATATACAGGGTCAGTTAATACCATACTATATACAGGGTCAGTTAATACCATACTATATACAGGGTCAGTTTAATACTATATACAGGGTCAGTTAATACCATACTATATACAGGGTCAGTTAATACCATACTATATACAGGGTCAGTTAATACCATACTATATACAGGGTCAGTTAATACCATACTATATACAGGGTCAGTTAGTACCATACTATATACAGGGTCAGTTAGTACCATACTATATACAGGGTCAGTTAATACCATACTATATACAGGGTCAGTTAGTACCATACTATATACAGGGTCAGTTAGTACCATACTATATACAGGGTCAGTTAGTACCATACTATATACAGGGTCAGTTAGTACCATACTATATACAGGGTCAGTTAGTACCATACTATATACAGGGTCAGTTAATACCATACTATATACAGGGTCAGTTTAATACTATATACAGGGTCAGTTAATACCACACTATATACAGGGTCAGTTAATACCATACTATATACAGGGTCAGTTAATACCATACTATATACAGGGTCAGTTAATACCATACTATATACAGGGTCAGTTAATACCATACTATATACAGGGTCAGTTAATACCATACTATATACAGGGTCAGTTAGTACCATACTATATACAGGGTCAGTTAGTATACAGGGTCAGTTAATACCATACTATATACAGGGTCAGTTAATACCATACTATATACAGGGTCAGTTAGTACCATACTATATACAGGGTCAGTTACTATATACAGGGTCCATACTATACTATATACAGGGTCAGTTAGTACCATACTATATACAGGGTCAGTTAGTACCATACTATATACAGGGTCAGTTAGTACCATACTATATACAGGGTCAGTTAATACCATACTATATACAGGGTCAGTTAATACCATACTATATACAGGGTCAGTTAATACCATACTATATACAGGGTCAGTTAATACCATACTATATACAGGGTCAGTTAATACCATACTATATACAGGGTCAGTTAATACCATACTATATACAGGGTCAGTTAATACCATACTATATACAGGGTCAGTTAGTACCATACTATATACAGGGTCAGTTAATACTATATACAGGGTCAGTTAATACCATACTATATACAGGGTCAGTTAATACCATACTATATACAGGGTCAGTTAATACCATACTATATACAGGGTCAGTTTAATACTATATACAGGGTCAGTTAATACCATACTATATACAGGGTCAGTTAGTACCATACTAGATACAGGGTCAGTTAATACCATACTATATACAGGGTCAGTTAGTACCATACTATATACAGGGTCAGTTAATACCATACTATATACAGGGTCAGTTAATACCATACTATATACAGGGTCAGTTTAATACTATATACAGGGTCAGTTAATACTATACTATATACAGGGTCAGTTAATACTATACTATATACAGGGTCAGTTAATACCATACTAGATACAGGGTCAGTTAATTACTATACAGGGTCAGTTTACCATATATACAGGGTCAGTTAATACCATACTATATACAGGGTCAGTTAATACCATACTAGATACAGGGTCAGTTAATACTATATACAGGGTCAGTTAATACTATATACAGGGTCAGTTAATACCATACTATATACAGGGTCAGTTAATACCATACTATATACAGGGTCTATATACAGGGTCAGTTAATACCATACTATATACAGGGTCAGTTAGTACCATACTATATACAGGGTCAGTTAATACCATACTATATACAGGGTCAGTTAATACCATACTATATACAGGGTCAGTTATATAGGGTCAGTTAATACCTATATACAGGGTCAGTTAATACCATACTATATACAGGGTCAGTTAATACCATACTATATACAGGGTCAGTTAATACCATACTATATACAGGGTCAGTTAATACCATACTATATACAGGGTCAGTTAGTACCATACTATATACAGGGTCAGTTAATACCATACTATATACAGGGTCAGTTAATACCATACTATATACAGGGTCAGTTTACCATACTATATACAGGGTCAGTTAGTACCATACTATATACAGGGTCAGTTATACCATACCATACTATATACAGGGTCAGTTAGTACCATACTATATACAGGGTCAGTTAGTACCATACTATATACAGGGTCAGTTAATATACTATATACTATATACAGGGTCAGTTTACCATACTATATACAGGGTCAGTTAATACCATACTATATACAGGGTCAGTTAATACCATACTATATACAGGGTCAGTTAATACCATACTATATACAGGGTCAGTTAATACCATACTATATACAGGGTCAGTTAGTACCATACTATATACAGGGTCAGTTAGTACCATACTATATACAGGGTCAGTTAATACCATACTATATACAGGGTCAGTTAAGTACCATACTATATACAGGGTCAGTTAGTACCATACTATATACAGGGTCAGTTAGTACCATACTATATACAGGGTCAGTTAGTACCATACTATATACAGGGTCAGTTAGTACCATACTATATACAGGGTCAGTTAATACCATACTATATACAGGGTCAGTTAGTTAATACCATACTATATACAGGGTCAGTTAATACCATACTATATACAGGGTCAGTTAATACCATACTATATACAGGGTCAGTTAATACCATACTATATACAGGGTCAGTTAATACCATACTATATACAGGGTCAGTTAATACCATACTATATACAGGGTCAGTTAGTACCATACTATATACAGGGTCAGTTTACCATACTATATACAGGGTCAGTTAATACTATACAGGGTCAGTTAATACCATACTATATACAGGGTCAGTTAATACCATACTATATACAGGGTCAGTTAATACCATACTATATACAGGGTCAGTTTAATACTATATACAGGGTCAGTTAATACCATACTATATACAGGGTCAGTTTACCATACTATATACAGGGTCAGTTAATACCATACTATATACAGGGTCAGTTAGTACCATACTATATACAGGGTCAGTTAATACCATACTATATACAGGGTCAGTTAATACCATACTACTATATACAGGGTCAGTTAATACTATATACAGGGTCAGTTAATACCATACTATATACAGGGTCAGTTAATACCATACTATATACAGGGTCAGTTAGTACCATACTATATACAGGGTCAGTTTACCATACTATATACAGGGTCAGTTAATACAGGGTCAGTTACTATATACAGGGTCAGTTAATACCATACTATATACAGGGTCAGTTAATACCATACTATATACAGGGTCAGTTAATACTATATACAGGGTCAGTTAATACTATATACAGGGTCAGTTAATACCATACTATATACAGGGTCAGTTAATACCATACTATATACAGGGTCAGTTAATACCATACTATATACAGGGTCAGTTAATACCATACTATATACAGGGTCAGTACCATACTATATACAGGGTCAGTTAATACCATACTATATACAGGGTCAGTTAATACCATACTATATACAGGGTCAGTTAATACCATACTATATACAGGGTCAGTTAGTACCATACTATATACAGGGTCAGTTAGTACCATACTATATACAGGGTCAGTTAATACCATACTATATACAGGGTCAGTTAATACCATACTATATACAGGGTCAGTTAATACCATACTATATACAGGGTCAGTTAATACCATACTATATACAGGGTCAGTTAATACCATACTATATACAGGGTCAGTTAATACCATACTATATACAGGGTCAGTTAGTACCATACTATATACAGGGTCAGTTAATACCATACTATATACAGGGTCAGTTAATAGTATATACAGGGTCAGTTAATACCATACTATATACAGGGTCAGTTAATACCATACTATATACAGGGTCAGTTAATACCATACTATATACAGGGTCAGTTTAATACAATACTATATACAGGGTCAGGGTCAGTTAATACCATACTATATACAGGGTCAGTTAATACCATACTATATACAGGGTCAGTTAGTATCATACTATATACAGGGTCAGTTTAATACCATACTATATACAGGGTCAGTTAATACCATACTATATACAGGGTCAGTTAGTGCCATACTATATACAGGGTCAGTTAATACCACACTATATACAGGGTCAGTTAATACCATACTATATACAGGGTCAGTTAGTGCCATACTATATACAGGGTCAGTTAATACCACACTATATACAGGGTCAGTTAATACCATACTATATACAGGGTCAGTTAATACCATACTATATACAGGGTCAGTTAGTACCATACTAGATACAGGGTCAGTTAGTACCATACTATATACAGGGTCAGTTAATACCATACTATATACAGGGTCAGTTAATACCATACTATATACAGGGTCAGTTAGTACCATACTATATACAGGGTCAGTTAGTACCATACTATATACAGGGTCAGTTAATACCATACTATATACAGGGTCAGTTAATACCATACTATATACAGGGTCAGTTAATACTATATACAGGGTCAGTTAATACCATACTATATACAGGGTCAGTTAATACCATACTATATACAGGGTCAGTTAATACCATACTATATACAGGGTCAGTTAGTACCATACTATATACAGGGTCAGTTAGTACCATACTATATACAGGGTCAGTTAGGACCATACTATATACAGGGTCAGTTAATACTATATACAGGGTCAGTTAGTACCATACTATATACAGGGTCAGTTAGTACCATACTATATACAGGGTCAGTTAATACCATACTATATACAGGGTCAGTTAATACCATACTATATACAGGGTCAGTTAATACCATACTATATACAGGGTCAGTTAGTACCATACTATATACAGGGTCAGTTAATACCATACTATATACAGGGTCAGTTAGTACCATACTATATACAGGGTCAGTTAATACCATACTATATACAGGGTCAGTTAATACCATACTATACCATACTATATACAGGGTCAGTTAATACCATACTATATACAGGGTCAGTTAGTACCATACTATATACAGGGTCAGTTAGTACCATATTATATACAGGGTCAGTTAATACCATACTATATACAGGGTCAGTTAATACTATATACAGGGTCAGTTAATACTATATACAGGGTCAGTTAGTACCATACTATATACAGGGTCAGTTAGTACCATACTATATACAGGGTCAGTTAGGACCATACTATATACAGGGTCAGTTAATACTATATACAGGGTCAGTTAGTACCATACTATATACAGGGTCAGTTAGTACCATACTATATACAGGGTCAGTTAATACCATACTATATACAGGGTCAGTTAATACCATACTATATACAGGGTCAGTTAATACCATACTATATACAGGGTCAGTTAGTACCATACTATATACAGGGTCAGTTAATACCATACTATATACAGGGTCAGTTAGTACCATACTATATACAGGGTCAGTTAATACCATACTATATACAGGGTCAGTTAATACCATACTATACCATACTATATACAGGGTCAGTTAATACCATACTATATACAGGGTCAGTTAGTACCATACTATATACAGGGTCAGTTAGTACCATACTATATACAGGGTCAGTTAATACCATACTATATACAGGGTCAGTTAATACCATACTATATACAGGGTCAGTTAATACTATACTATATACAGGGTCAGTTAATACCATACTATATACAGGGTCAGTTAATACCATACTATATACAGGGTCAGTTAATACCACACTATATACAGGGTCAGTTAATACCATACTATATACAGGGTCAGTTAATACCACACTATATACAGGGTCAGGTAATACCATACTATATACAGGGTCAGTTAATACCATACTATATACAGGGTCAGTTAGGACCATACTATATACAGGGTCAGTTAATACCATACTATATACAGGGTCAGTTAGTACCATACTATATACAGGGTCAGTTAATACCATACTATATACAGGGTCAGTTAATACCATAATATATACAGGGTCAGTTAATACTATATACAGGGTCAGTTAATACCATACTATATACAGGGTCAGTTAATACCACACTATATACAGGGTCAGTTAATACTATATACAGGGTCAGTTAATACCATACTATATACAGGGTCAGTTAATACCATACTATATACAGGGTCAGTTAGTATCATACTATATACAGGGTCAGGTAATACCATACTATATACAGGGTCAGTTAATACCATACTATATACAGGGTCAGTTAGTACCATACTATATACAGGGTCAGTTAATACCATACTATATACAGGGTCAGTTAATACCATACTATATACAGGGTCAGTTAATACCATACTATATACAGGGTCAGTTAGTACCATACTATATACAGGGTCAGTTAGTACCATACTATATACAGGGTCAGTTAATACCATACTATATACAGGGTCAGTTAGTACCATAGAGGGTCAGTTAGTACCATACTATATACAGGGTCAGTTAGTACCATACTATATACAGGGTCAGGTAATACCATACTATATACAGGGTCAGTTAATACCATACTATATACAGGGTCAGGTAATACCATACTATATACAGGGTACAGGGTCAGTTAATACTATACTATATACAGGGTCAGTTTAATACTATATACAGGGTCAGTTAATACCATACTATATACAGGGTCAGTTAATACCATACTATATACAGGGTCAGTTTAATACTATATACAGGGTCAGTTAATACCATACTATATACAGGGTCAGTTAATACCATACCAGGGTCAGTTAATACCATACTCATATACCAGGGTCAGTTAATACCATACTATATACAGGGTCAGTTAATACCATACTATATACAGGGTCAGTTAATACCATACTATATACAGGGTCAGTTAGTACCATACTATATACAGGGTCAGTTAATACCATACATAGGGTCAGTTATATACTATATACAGGGTCAGTTAATACCATACTATATACAGGGTCAGTTAGTTAATACCATACTAGATACAGGGTCAGTTAATACCATACTAGATACAGGGTCAGTTAATACCATACTATATACAGGGTCAGTTAATACCATACTATATACAGGGTCAGGTAATACCATACTATATACAGGGTCAGTTAATACCATACTAGATACAGGGTCAGTTAATACCATACTATACCATACTATATACAGGGTCAGTTTAATACTATATACAGGGTCAGTTAGTACCATACTATATACAGGGTCAGTTAGTACCATACTATATACAGGGTCAGTTTAATACTATATACAGGGTCAGTAATTACCATACTATATACAGGGTCAGTTAATACCACACTATATATGCGTGTGTGTGTGTGTGAGTGTGTGTGTGTGTGTGAGTGTGTGCGTGCGTGCGTGCGTGTGTGCGTGTGTGTGTGTGTGAGAGTGCGTGCGTGCGTGCGTGCGTGTGTGTGTGTGTGCGTGTGTGTGCGTGCGTGCGTGCGTGCGTGCGTGTGTGTGTGTGCGTGCGTGTGTGTGTGTGTGTGTGTGTATGTGTGTGTGTGTGTGTGTGTGTGTGTGTGAGTGTGTGTGAGTGTGTGTGTGTGAGTGTGTGTGAGTGTGTGTGTGTGAGTGTGTGTGAGTGTGTGTGTGTTGCAGCGGAGAGTCCAGGTGCAGATTAGGCCCTGTGATTAATGGACAGTGGAAGGAGCTGTCATAGAGGTGATGTATTTAACACAGAAAACATGTTGTTTAAAAATCCTGCTTTATTATATTTAATCACATTAAAATATTTATATTTATTTCAAACCTTTTATGGGGAACAATTTAAGTGACTTACTGTGATTGTTTTAAATTGAAATAGTCCAGAAAAAATTACCAAAATAGCTTCTTAGCAAATAGCAATTTTCTAATTGGCAGAGAGGTTTGGACCTCTCTTTCCTATTGGTCTGTTTAACTAACTTACCTCCTGATGATGTCACCAGGCAGGTCAAAACTCCTCCCCAGTAGTGATGACAGATGGAGCTGCAGTAGTAGTCCCAGTAGTGATGACAGATGGAGCTGCAGTAGTAGTCCCAGTAGTGATGACAGATGGAGCTGCAGTAGTAGTCCCAGTAGTGATGACAGATGGAGCTGCAGTAGTAGTCCCAGTAGTGATGACAGATGGAGCTGCAGTAGTAGTCCCAGTAGTGATGACAGATGGAGCTGCAGTAGTAGTCCCAGTAGTGATGACAGATGGAGCTGCAGTAGTAGTCCCAGTAGTGATGACAGATGGAGCTGCAGTAGTAGTCCCAGTAGTGATGACAGATGGAGCTGCAGTAGTAGTCCCAGTAGTGATGACAGATGGAGCTGCAGTAGTAGTCCCAGTAGTGATGACAGTCTATCTGCAGTAGTAGAGCCCGTAGTGATGACAGATGGAGCTGCAGTAGTAGTCCCAGTAGTGATGACAGATGGAGCTGCAGTAGTAGACCCCGTAGTGATGACAGATGGAGCTGCAGTAGTAGACCCAGTAGTGATGACAGATGGAGCTGCAGTAGTACTCCCAGTAGTGATGACAGATGGAGCTGCAGAAGTAGACCCCGTAGTGATGACAGATGGAGCTGCAGTAGTACACCCAGTAGTGATGACAGATGGAGCTGCAGTAGTAGACCCAGTAGTGATGACAGATGGAGCTGCAGTAGTAGACCCAGTAGTGATGACAGTCTATCTGCAGTAGTAGACCCCGTAGTGATGACAGATGGAGCTGCAGTAGTAGACCCAGTAGTGATGACAGTCTATCTACAGTAGTAGACCCCGTAGTGTTGCCAGATGGAGCTGCATTAATAGACCCCGTAGTGATGAAAGATGATGCTACATTTTTAATGTAACACTGAGCTGCATAAACTATCGCCCACACGACGGCAGCGTCTGGGGGAAGCCTCCCCTGAGGCGGAGGGTCTCTTTGTTAACAGCAGCTGGTGCGTGATCTCTAATGTTAAAGGAAATCTCCGGGTTTTGGTTGCCGGAGTTAGAATACCTTAATGCTAAGCTGTAAAAACACATGATTTACCAAGAGATGTTTCGTCTATATGATTTGTGTCTGTCTGTGTACCACCACAGACCGATGCTGCCGCTAAGAGAGGAGTCAAGGAGCTGCACAGGGCCTTAAAGCAAACAGAGACTTATCAAAAAGCGTCGCTCCTATTGGCCGGTGACTTTAATGCAGGAAAACTGAAATCTGTGCAACCTCATTTCTACCAGCATGTCACCTGAACAACTAGAGGAGAGAAAACATGCAGATCACCTTCATACCACAAACAGAGACGCATTTGAAGCTTTGCCTCCGTCTCTCTGTTCTGTTGTAACAACACAGTCACAACCCTCCACCCTGCTCCCTCTATAACCCTCCACCCTGCTCCCTCTATAACCCTCCACCCTCCAACCTGCTCCCTCTATAACCCTCAACCCTCCACCCTGTTCCCTCTATAACCCTCCACCCTGTTCCCTCTGTAACCCTCCACCCTGTTCCCTCTATAACCCTCCACCCTCCAACCTGCTCCCTCTATAACCCTCCACCCTCCACCCTGTTCCCTCTATAACCCTCCACCCTGTTCCCTCTATGACCCTCCACCCTGCTCCCTCTATGACCCTCCACCCTGTTCCCTCTATAACCCTCCACCCTGTTCCCTCTATAACCCTCGACCCTCCACCCTGTTCTCTCTATAACCCTCCACCCTGTTCCCTCTATGACCCTCCACCCTGTTCCCTCTATAACCCTCCCCCCTGCTCCCTCTATAACCCTCCACCCTGTTCCCTCTATAACCCTCCACCCTCCACCCTGTTCCCTCTATAACCCTCCACCCTCCACCCTACTCCCTCTATAACCCTCCACCCTCCACCCTGTTCCCTCTATAACCCTCCACCCTGTTCCCTCTATAACCCTCCACCCTGTTCCCTCTATAACCCTCCACCCTGTTCCCTCTATAACCCTCCACCCTCCACCCTGTTCCATCTATAACCCTCCACCCTGCTCCCTCTATAACCCTCCACCCTGTTCCCTCTTATAACCCTCCACCCTGTGCCCTCTATAACCCTCCACCCTCCACCCTGTTCCCTCTATAACCCTCCACCCTGCTCCCTCCATCCTGTTCCCTCTATAAACCTCCACCCTGTTCCCTCTATTAACCTCCACCCTGTTCCCTCTATAACCCTCCACCCTCCACCCTGTTCCCTCTATAACCCTCCACCCTGTTCCCTCTACCCTGTTCCCTCTATAACCCTCCACCCTGTTCCCTCTATAACTCTCCACCCTGTTCCCTCTATAACCCTCCACCCTGCTCCCTCTATAACCCTCCACCCTGTGACTTTAATGCAGGAAAACTGAAATCTGTGCAACCTCATTTCTACCAGCATGTCACCTGATCAACCCTCCACCCTGCTCCCTCTATAACCCTCCACCCTGTTCCCTCTATAACCCTCCACCCTGTTCCCTCTATAACCCTCCACCCTGTTCCCTCTATAACCCTCCCCCTTCTATAACCCTCCACCCTGTTCCCTCTATAACCCTCCACCCTGTTCCCTCTATAACCCTCCACCCTGTTCCCTCTATAACCCTCCACCCTGCTCCCTCTATAACCCTCCACCCTCCACCCTGTTCCCTCTATAACCCTCCACCCTGTTCCCTCTATAACCCTCCACCCTGTTCCCTCTATAACCCTCCACCCTCCACCCTGTTCCCTCTATAACCCTCCACCCTGTTCCCTCTATAACCATCCACCCTGTTCCCTCTATAACCCTCCCCCTCCACCCCTCTATAACCCTCCACCCTCCACCCCCCTGTTCCCTCTATAACCCTCCACCCTGTTCCCTCTATAACCCTCCACCCTGTTCCCCTAACCCTCCACCCTCCACCCTGCTCCCTCTATAACCCTCCACCCTGTTCCCTCACCCTGCTCCCTCTATAACCCTCCACCCTGTTCCCTCTATAACCCACCCCACCCTGTTCCCTCTATAACCCTCCACCCTGTTCCCTATAACCCTCCCACCCTGTTCCCTCTATAACCCTCCACCCTGTTCCCTCTATAACCCTCCACCCTGTTCCCTCTATACCCTCCACCCTAACCCACCCTGTTCCCTCTATAACCCTCCACCCTTTAACCCTCCACCCTCTTATAACCCTCCCTCCACCCTCCACCCTGCTCCCTCCCTATAACCCTCCACCCTGTTTCCTCCACCCTGCTCCCTCCACCCTCCACCCTGCTCCCTCTATAAACCTCCACCCTGTTCCCTCTATAACCCTCCCCCCTGCTCCCTCTATAACCCTCCACCCTGTTCCCTCTATAACCCTCCACCCTGTTCCCTCTATAACCCTCCACCCTGCTCCCTCTATAAACCTCCACCCTGTTCCCTCTATAACCATCCCCCCTGCTCCCTCTATAACCCTCCACTCTCCACCCTGTTCCCTCTATAACCCTCCACCCTGTTCCCTCTATAACCCTCCACCCTGCTCCCTCCACCCTGCTCCCTCCACCCTGTTCCCTCTATAACCCTCCACCCTGTTCCCTCTATAACCCTCCACCCTGTTCCTCTCTATAACCCTCCACCCTGCTCCCTCCACCCTGCTCCCTCCACCCTGTTCCCTCTATAACCCTCCACTCTCTACCCTGCTCCCTCCACCCTCCACCCTGCTCCCTCCACCCTCCACCCTGCTCCCTCCACCCTGCTCCCTCCACCCTGCTCCCTGCTCTCTCTATCCTTCTCTCTTCATGTGTGGTGTGAGAGTGAGAAACCACAGATGGATGTGTTTGCAGGGACAAGCCAATGGCTTATCAGTCCTCAATTATATTTACAGGTATAAAACATTTGGCTTTTTGAGATGGTCTGATTCTGTCCCGGACCAGTCTGGGTTCAGACTGAGGACTGTGTCCCAAACAGCTCCCTGCTCCCTTTATAGTGGACTACTTTGACTGTTGATGTGCCACCCTGCTCCCTTTATAGTGGACTACTTTGACCGTTGCTGTGCCACCCTGCTCCCTTTATAGTGGACTACTTTGACCGTTGCTGTGCCATTTGGGATGCATCCGACTGACTCGAGACTGAATTAGGGAAAATTGGATTCTGCTATCTCACTGCAAACACACTGTAAAAAAAACAGGTCTAACTCTCTCTCTCTCTTCTGTCTCTCTCCCTCTCTCTGTCTCTCTCTCTGTCTCTGTCTCTCTCTCTCTTCTGTCTCTCTCCCTCTCTCTCTCTCTCTCTCTCTCTCTCTCTCTCTCTCCTCTCTCTCTGTCTCTCTCTCTCTCTTCTGTCTCTCTCCCTCTCTCTCTCTCTCTCTCCCTCTCTCTCTCTCCCTCTCTCTCTCTCCCTAGGTTCCTCTCCCCCCTCTCTCTCTCTCTCTCTCTCTCTCTCTCCCTCTCCCTCTCTCTCTCTCCCTCTCTCTCTCTCTCTCTGTCTCCCTCTCTGTCTTTCTCTCTCTCTCTCTCTCTCTCTTCTGTCTCTCTCTCTCTCTCTCTGTCTCTTCTCTCTCTCTCTCTCTCTCTTTCTCTCAATCTTCTCTCTCCTTCTTCAGCCAGGGTGATAATGTTTCTGATAAACAGAATGTGGTTTCTATTTATTTATATATGTTTTACATTTTTCAATTTACCTGAATTCTCTATGTGACAATCAGATGTCACAATCCTGGGTCCCTAAAATACAATTAAAAGACTTTGACTATGACTAAGACTAGGATGGGTGGGGTGGGTTATGGGTAATGTAGTTTGAGAGGAGGAGGTCCATCGAGTCATAGCAACCCAGGGAGGAGGTACAGGCATGGTCACCCATCCATAGGATAGCAACCCAGGGAGGAGGGACAGGCAAGGTCACCCATCCATAGGATAGGAACCCATGGAGGAGGTACAGGCAAGGTCACCCATCCATAGGATAGCAAACCAGGGAGGAGGTACAGGCAAGGCAAGATCACCCATCCACAGGATAGCAACCCAGGGAGGAGGTACAGGCAAGGTCACCCATCCATAGGATAGCAACCCAGGGAGGAGGTACAGGCAAGGTCACCCATCCATAGGATAGGAACCCAGGGAGGAGGTACAGGCAAGGTCACCCATCCATAGGATAGCAACCCAGGGAGGAGGTACAGGCATGGTCACCCATAGGATAGCAACCCAGGGAGGAGGTACAGGCAAGGTCACCCATAGGATATTAACCCAGGGAGGAGGTACAGGCAAGGTCACCCATCCATAGGATAGGAACCCAGGGAGGAGGTACAGGCAAGGTCACCCATCCATAGGATAGTAACCCAGGGAGGAGGTACAGGCAAGGTCACCCATCCATAGGATAGGAACCCAGGGAGGAGGTACAGGCAAGGTCACCCATAGGATAGCAACCCAGGGAGGAGGTACAGGCATGGTCACCCATCCATAGGATAGGAACCCATGGAGGAGGTACAGGCAAGGTCACCCATCCATAGGATAGCAACCCAGGGAGGAGGTACAGGCAAGGTCACCCATCCATAGGATAGGAACCCAGGGAGGAGGTACAGGCAAGGTCACCCATCCATAGGATAGCAACCCAGGGAGGAGGTACAGGCATGGTCACCCATAGGATAGCAACCCAGGGAGGAGGTACAGGCAAGGTCACCCATAGGATAGTAGCCCAGGGAGGAGGTACAGGCAAGGTCACCCATCCATAGGATAGGAACCCAGGGAGGAGGTACAGGCAAGGTCACCCATCCATAGGATAGTAACCCAGGGAGGAGGTACAGGCAAGGTTACCCATCCATAGGATAGGAACCCAGGGAGGAGGTACAGGCAAGGTCACCCATCCATAGGATAGGAACCCAGGGAGGAGGTACAGGCAAGGTCACCCATAGGATAGCAACCCAGGGAGGAGGTACAGGCATGGTCACCCATCCATAGGATAGGAACCCAGGGAGGAGGTACAGGCAAGGTCACCCATCCATAGGATAGTAACCCAGGGAGGAGGTACAGGCAAGGTCACCCATCCATAGGATAGTAACCCAGGGAGGAGGTACAGGCATGGTCCCCCATCCATAGGATAGCAACCCAGGGAGGAGGAACAGGCATGGTCACCCATCCATAGGATAGGAACCCAGGGAGGAGGGACAGGCAAGGTCACCCATCCATAGGATAGCAACCCAGGGAGGAGGGACAGGCAAGTCACCCATTCATAGGATAGGAACCCAGGGAGGAGGTACAGGCAAGGTTACCCATCCATAGGATAGGAACCCAGGGAGGAGGTACAGGCAAGGTTACCCATCCATAGGATAGGAACCCAGGGAGGAGGTACAGGCAAGGTTACCCATCCATAGGATAGGAACCCAGGGAGGAGGTACAGGCAAGGTTACCCATCCATAGGATAGGAACCCAGGGAGGAGGTACAGGCAAGGTTACCCATCCATAGGATAGTAACCCAGGGAGGAGGTACAGGCAAGGCAAGGTCACCCATCCATAGGATAGGAACCCAGGGAGGAGGTACAGGCATGGCAAGGTCACCCATCCATAGGATAGTAACCCAGGGAGGAGGTACAGGCAAGGCAAGGTCACCCATCCATAGGATAGGAACCCAGGGAGGAGGTACAGGCATGGCAAGGTCACCCATCCATAGGATAGGAACCCAGGGAGGAGGTACAGGCAAGGTCCCCCATCCATAGGATAGGAACCCAGGGAGGAGGTACAGGCATGGCAAGGTCACCCATCCATAGGATAGGAACCCAGGGAGGAGGTACAGGCAAGGTCACCCATAGGATAGCAACCCAGGGAGGAGGTACAGGCAAGGTCCCCCATCCATAGGATAGGAACCCAGGGAGGAGGTACAGGCATGGCAAGGTCACCCATCCATAGGATAGGAACCCAGGGAGGAGGTACAGGCAAGGTCACCCATAGGATAGCAACCCAGGGAGGAGGTACAGGCAAGGCAAGGTCACCCATCCATAGGTTAGCAACCCAGGGAGGAGGTACAGGCAAGGTCACCCATCCATAGGATAGGAACCCAGGGAGGAGGTACAGGCAAGGCAAGGTCACCCATCCATAGGATAGCAACCCAGGGAGGAGGGACAGGCAAGGTCACCCATCCATAGGATAGCAACCCAGGGAGGAGGGACAGGCATGGTCACCCATCCATAGGATAGGAACCCAGGGAGGAGGTACAGGCAAGGTCACCCATCCATAGGATAGCAACCCAGGGAGGAGATACAGGCAAGGTC
>NW_027040485.1:225000-227500 GCF_034236695.1 Oncorhynchus nerka
GCATAGCCTTGCTATTGAGAAAGGCCGCCGTAGGCAGACATGGCTCTCAAGAGAAGACAGGCTATGTGCTCACTGCCCACAAAATGAGGTGGAAACTGAGCTGCACTTCCTAACCTCCTGCCCAATGTATGACCATATTAAAGAGACATATTTCCCCCAGATCACACAGATCCACAAAGAATTCCAAAACAAATCCAATTTTGATAAACTCCCATATCTACTGGGTGAAATTCCACAGTGTGACATCACAGCAGCAAGATTTGTGACCTGTTGCCACGAGAAAAGGGCAACCAGTGAAGAACAAACACCATTGTAAATACAACCCATATTTATGCTTATTTATTTTATCTTGTGTCCTTTAACTATTTGTACATTGTATATATATATACATAATATGACATTTGTAATGTCTTTACTGTTTTGAAACTTCTGTATGTGTAATGTTTACTGTTAATTTTTGTTGTTTTTCACTTTATATATTCACTTTGTATGTTGTCTACCTCACTTGCTTTGGCAATGTTAACACATGTTTCCCATGCCAATAAAGCCCTTGAATTGAATTGAATTGAATTGAATTGAGAGAGAGAGACAGAGAGAGAGAGAGAGAGAGAGAGAGAGAGAGAGAGAGACAGACAGACAGACAGACAGACAGACAGACAGACAGACAGACAGACAGACAGACAGACAGACAGACAGACAGAAACAGAGAGAGAGAGAGAGAGAGAGAGATAGAGATGCAGTGTATCCTCAGAACAGAGTATAGACAGGTCCAGGGAGAGGGAGAGAAGCAGATGGCCTCAGAAAGGAGGAGGCCCATAGTGCTTCCTGAAACACAGTGTGGATCTCACTCCTATAACCTTGCAATGTGTGTGTGTGTGTGTGTGTGTGTGTGTGTGTGTGTGTGTGTGTGTGTGTGTGTGTGTGTGTGTGTGTGTGTGTGTGTGTGTGTGTGTGTGTGGATTGAGGTCATTGCTTTGTTATGGCCTCTCCAATACCTTGACTTTGTTGTCCTTAAGCCATTAACTTAACATAACTTTGGAAGTATGCGTGGAGTCATTGTCCATTTGGAAGACCCATTTGCGACCAAGATTTAACTTATTGACTGATGTCTTGAAATGTTGCTTCAATATATCCACATCATTTTCCCTCCTCATGAAGCCATCTAATTTTGTGAAGTGCACCAGTCCCTCCTGCAGAAAAGCACCCCCACAACATGATGCTGCCACCCCCGTGCTTCACGATTGGGATGGTGTTCTTCGGCTTGCAAGCCTCCTCCTATTTCCTCCAAACATAACAATGGTCATTATGGCCAAACAGTTGTATTTTTGTTTCAATCAGACCAGAGGGCATTTTCTCCAAAAAGTACGATCTTTGCCCCCATGTGCAGTTGCAAACCGTAGTCTGGCTTTTTTTTATGGCGGTTTTGGAGCAATGGCTTCTTCCTTGCTGAGCAGCCTTTCAGGTTATGTCGATATAGGACTCGTTTTACTGTGGATATAGATCCTTTTGTACCTGTTTCCTCCAGCATCTTCACAAGGTCCTTTGCTGTTGTTCTGGGATTGATTTGCACTTTTCACACCAAAGTACATTCATCTCTAGGAGACAGAACGCGTCTCCTTCCTGAGCGGTATGACGGCTGCGTGGTCCCATGGTGTTTATACTTGCGTACTATTGTTTGTACAGATGAACGTGGTACCTTCAGGCATTTTGGAAATTGCTCCCAAGGATGAACCAGACTTGTGGTCTACAATTTTTTCTCTGAGGTCTTGGCTGATTTCTTTTGATTTTCCCATGATGTCAAGCAAAGTGAACACTGAGTTTGAAGGTACATCCACAGGTACACCTCCAATTGACTCAAATGATGTCATTTAGACAATCAGAAGCTTCTAAAGCCATGACTTCATTTTCTGTAATTTTCCAAATTGTTTAAGGCCCAGTCAACTTAGTGTATGTAAACTTCTGACCCACTGGAATTGTGATACAGAGAATTATAAGTGAAATAATCTGTCTGTAAACAATTGTTGTAAAAATTACCTGTGTCATGCACAAAGTAGATGTCCTAACCAACTTTCCCAAACTATAGTTTGTTAACAAGAAATGTGTGGAGTGGTTGAAAAACGAGTTTTAACCTGTTAAGACTCTAGGGGCAGTATTTCATTTTTGGATAAAAAGACGTGCCCGTTTTAAGCGCAATATTTTGTCACGAAAAGATGCTCGAATATGCTTGGAATTGATAGTTTTGGAAAGAAGACAGTCTTACGTTTCCAGAAATGCAAAGATTTTCACTGTGAGTCCCTTAGAACAAATGCTTCGGGCAAAACCAAGATGTATGACCGACCAGGAAATGCACAGGATTTCTGAGGCTACGTTTTCCATGATCGCCTTATATGGCTGTGAATGCGACAGGAATGAACGGACTCTTTCTCTTGTTTCCCCAAGGTCTTTGCAGCATTGTGACGTATTTGTAGGGATATCATTGGAAGATTGACCATAAGGGACT
>NW_027040485.1:235000-247500 GCF_034236695.1 Oncorhynchus nerka
GTTTCTCTCCTCTCTCTCTCTCTCTGTTTCTCCTCAGTGTTTCTCTCCTCTCTCTCTCTCTCCTCAGTGTTTCTCTCTCTCTCTCTCTTCTCTCTCTCTGTTTCTCTCTCTCTCTTTCTTCTCTCTCCTCTCTCTGTTTCTCCTCAGTGTTTCTCTCTCTCTCTCTGTTTCTCTCTCTCTCCTCTCTCTCTGTTCTCTCTCTGTTTCTCTCTCTCTCTGTTTCTCCTCAGTGTTTCTCTCTCTCTCCTTCTCTCTCTCTCTGTTTCTCTCAGTGTCTCTCCTTCTCTCTCTGTTCTCTCTCTCTCTCTCTCTCTCTCTGTTTCTCCTCAGTGTCTTCTCTCTCCTCTCTCTCTCTCTCAGTGTTTCTCTCCTCCTCTCTCCTCCTCAGAGTTTCTCTCTTCTCTCTCTCTCTGTTTCTCCTCAGTGTTTCTCTCTCTCTCTCTCTCTCTCTGTTCCTCCTCAGTGTTTCTCTCTTCTCTCTCTCTCTCTGTTTCTCCTCAGTGTTTTCTCTCTCTCTCTCTCTCTGTTTCTCCTCAGTGTTTCTCTCTCTCTCTCTCTCTCTCTCAGTGTCTCTCTCTCTCTCTCTCTGTTTTTCTCCTCTGTTCTCTCTCTCTCTCTCTCTCTGTTTCTCCTCAGTGTTTCTCTCTCTCTTCTCTCTCTCTCTCTCCTCAGTGTTTCTCTCTTTCTCTCTGTTTCTCCTCAGTGTTTCTCTCCTCTCTCTGTTTCTCTCAGTGTTTCTCTCTCTCTCTCTCTTTCTCCTCAGTGTTTCTCTCTCTTCTCTCTCTGTTTCTCTCTCTGTTTCTCCTCAGTGTTTCTCTTCTCTCTCTGTTTCTCTCTCTCTCTGTTCCTCCTCAGTGTTTCTCTCTCTCTCCTCTCTCTTTCTCTCTGTTCTCTCTCTCTCTCTCTCTGTTTCTCCTCAGTGTTTCTCTCTCTCTCTCTGTTTCTCCTCAGTGTCTCTCTCCTCTCTCTCTCTCTCTGTTTCTCCTCAGTGTTTCTCTCTCTCTCTCTGTTCCTCCTCAGTGTTTCTCTCTCTCTCTCTCTCTCTCTGTTTCTCCTCAGTGTCTTCTCTCTCTCTCTCTCTCTCTCTCTCTGTTTCTCCTCAGTGTTTCTCTCTCTCTCTCTCTCTTTCTCCTCAGTGTTTTCTCTCTCTCTGTTTCTCTCTGTTTCTCTCAGTTTCTGTTCTCTCTTCTCTCTCTCTCTCTCTGTTTCTCCTCAGTGTTTCTCTCTCTCTCTCTCTCTCTCTGTTTCTCCTCAGTGTTTCTCTCTCTCTCTCTCTCTGTTTCTCCTCAGTGTTTCTCTCCTCTCTCTCTCTGTTTCTCCTTGTTTCTCAGTGTTTCTCTCCTCTCTCTCTCTTCTCTCCTCAGTCAGTTTCTCTCCTTCTCTCCTCTCTCTGTTTCTCCTCAGTGTTTCTCTCCTCTCTCTCTCTCTCTGTTTCTCCTCAGTGTTTTCTCCTCTCTCTCTCTCTGTTTCTCTCTGTTTCTCTCCTCTCTCTTTCTCTCCTCAGTGTTTCTCTCTCTCTCTCTCTGTTTCTCTCAGTGTTCCTCCTCAGTGTTTCTCTCCTCTCTCTCTCTCTCTCTGTTTCTCCTCAGTGTTTCTCTCCTCTCTCTCTGTCTCTCTCTTTTCTCTCTCCTCTCTCTCTCTGTTTCTCCTCAGTGTTTCTCTTCTCTCTCTCTCTCTCTCTCTCTGTTTCTCCTCAGTGTTCTCTCTCTCTCTCTCTCTTCTCTCTCAGTGTTTGTTCTCTCTCTCTCTCTGTTCTCTCTCTCTGTTTCTCTCTGTTTCTCTCCTGTCTCTCTCTCTCTTTTTCCTCAGTGTTTCTCTCTCTCTCTCTCTCTCTCTCTGTTTCTCCTCAGTGTTTTCTCTTCTCTCCTTCTCTCTCTGTTCTCTCTCTGTTTCTCCTCAGTGTTTCTCTCTCTCTCTCTCTCTCTGTTTCTGTTCTCTCCTCAGTGTTCTCTCCTCTCTCTCTCTCTCTGTTTCTCCTCAGTGTTTCTCTCTCTCTCTCTCTCTCTCTGTTTCTCCTCAGTGTTTCTCTCTCTCTTCTCTCTCTCTCTCTGTTTCTCCTCAGTTTCTCTCTCTTCTCTCTCTCTCTCTCTGTTTCTCCTTTTCTCTCTCTCTGTTCTCTCTGTTCTCTCCTCTCTCTGTTTCTCTCAGTGTTTCTCTCTCTCTCTCTCTCTCTCTGTTTCTCCTCAGTGTTTCTCTCTCTCTCTCTCTCTCTCTGTTTCTCCTCTGTTTCTCTCTCTCTCTCTCTCTCTCTCTCTGTTTCTCCTCAGTGTTTCTCTCCAGTGTTCTCTCTCTCTCTCTCTCTGTTTCTCCTCAGTGTTTTTCTCTCTCTCTCCTCTCTCTGTTTCTCCTCAGTGTTTCTTTCTCTCTCTCTCTCTCTCTCTGTTCTCTCCTCAGTGTTCTCTCTCTCTCTCTCTCTCTCTCTCCTCTGTTTCTCTCAGTGTTTCTCTCTCTCTCTGTTTCTCCTCAGTGTTTCTGTTCTTTCTCTCTCTGTTTCTCTTCTCTCTCTCTCTCTCTGTTTCTCCTCAGTGTTTCTCTCTCTCTCTCTCTCTCTGTTTCTCCTCAGTGTTTCTCTCTCTCTCTCTCTCTCTGTTTCTCCTCAGTGTTTTCTCCTCTCTCTCTCTCTGTTCCTCCTCAGTGTTTCTCTCTCTCTCTCTCTCTCTGTTTCTCCTCAGTGTTTCTCTCTCTCTCTCTCTGTTTCTCCTCTGTTTCTCCTCAGTGTTTCTCAGTGTCTCTCTCTCTCTCTGTTCCTCCTCAGTGTTTCTCTCCTTCTCTCTCTCTCTCTGTTTCTCCTCAGTGTTTCTCTCTCTCTCTCTCTCTCTCTGTTCCTCCTCAGTGTTTCTCTCTCTCTCTCTGTTTCTCCTCAGTGTTTCTCTCTCTGTTTCTCTTCTCTCTCTGTTTCTCCTCAGTGTTTCTCTCCTCTCTCTCTCTGTTCCTCTCTCAGTGTTTCTGTTCCTCCTCAGTGTTTCTCTCTCTCTCTCTCTCTCTCTCTCTGTTTCTCCTCTGTTTCTCTCTCTCTCTCTCTCAGTGTCTCCTCTGTTTCTCTCTCTCTCTCTCTCTGTTTCTCCTCAGTGTTTCTCTCTCTCTCTCTCTCTCTCTCTCTGTTTCTCCTCAGTGTTTCTCTCTCTCTCTCTGTTTCTCCTCAGTGTTTCTCTCTCTCTCTCTCTCTGTTTCTCCTCAGTGTTTCTCTCCTTCTCTCTCTCTCTCTCTCCTCAGTGTTTCTTCTCTCTCTGTTCTGTTTCTCCTCTCTCTCTCTCTCTGTTTCTCCTCAGTGTCTCTCTCTCTCTCTCTGTCTCTCTCAGTTTCTCTCTCTCTGTTTCTCTCTGTTTCTCCTCTGTTTCTCTCTCTCTCTCTCTGTCTCTCCTCAGTGTTTCTCTCTCTCTCTCTCTCTGTTTCTCTCAGTGTTTCTCTCTCTCTCTCTCTCTCTGTTTCTCCTCAGTGTTTCTCTCCTCTCTCTCTCTCTCTGTTCTCCTCAGTCTTTCTCTCTCTCTCAGTGTCTCTCTCTCTCTGTTTCTCCTCAGTGTTTTCTCTGTTTCTCTCTCTCTCTCTGTTCCTCCTCAGTGTTTCTTCTCTCTCCTTCTCTCTGTTTCTCTCTCTCTGTTTCTCCTCAGTGTTTCTCTGTTTCTCTTCTCTCTCTGTTTCTCCTCAGTGTTTCTCTCCTTCTCTCTCTCTCTCTGTTTCTCCTCAGTGTTTCTCTCTCTCTCTCTCTGTCTGTTTCTCCTCAGTGTTTCTCTCCTCTCTCTCTCTCTGTTTCTCTCAGTGTTTCTCTCCTCTCTCTCTCTCTCTGTTTCTCCTCAGTGTTTCTCTCTCTCTCTCTCTCTCTCTCTCTGTTTTTCTCTTCTCTCTCTCTCTCTCTGTTTCTCCTCAGTGTTTCTCTCTCTCTCTCTCTCTCTGTTCCTCCTCAGTGTTTCTCTCTCTCTCTCTCTCTCTGTTTCTCTCTGTTTCTCCTCAGTCTGTTTCTTTCTCTCTCTCTCTCTCTCTCTGTTTCTCTCCTCAGTGTTTCTCTCTCTCTCTCTCTCTCTCTGTTTCTCCTCAGTGTTTTCTCTCTCTCTCTCTCTCTCTGTTTCTCCTCAGTGTTCTCTCTCTCTCTCTCTGTTCTCTCTGTTTCTCTCCTCTCTCTTTCTCCTCAGTGTTTCTCTCTCTCTCTCTCTCTCTGTTTCTCCTCAGTGTTTCTCTCCTTCTCTCTCTCTCTCTCTGTTTCTCCTCAGTGTTTCTCTCTCTCTCTGTTTCTCCTCTCTCTCTGTTCTCTCCTCAGTGTCTCTCTCTCCTCAGTGTTTCTCTCTCTCTCTCTCCTCAGTGTTTCTCTCTCTTCTCTCTCTCTCTGTTTCTCCTCAGTGTTTCTCTCTCTCTCTCTCTCTGTTTCTCTCAGTGTTTCTCTCTCTCTCTCTCTGTTTCTCCTCAGTGTTTCTCTCTCTCTCTCTGTTTCTCCTCAGTGTTTTCTCTCTCTCTCTCTCTCTCTCTGTTTCTCCTCAGTGTTTCTCTCTCTCTCCTCTCTCTCTCTCTGTTTCTCCTCAGTGTTTCTCTCTCTCTCTCTCTCTCTGTTTCTCCCTGTTTCTCTCTCTGTTTCTCTCAGTGTTTCTCTTTCTCTCTCTGTTTCTCTCTCTCTGTTTTTCTCTCTCTCAGTGTTTCTCTCTGTTCTCTCTCTCTCTCTCTCTCTCTGTTTCTCCTCAGTGTTTTCTCTCTCTCTCTCTCTCTCTCTGTTTCTCCTCAGTGTTTCTCTCTCTCTCTCTCTGTTTCTCCTCAGTGTTTCTCTCTCTCTCTCTCTCTCTCTCTGTTTCTCCTCAGTGTTTCTCTCTCTCTCTCTCTGTTTCTCTCTCAGTGTTTCTCCTCTCTGTTTCTCCTCAGTGTTTCTCTCTCTCTCTCTCTGTTTCTCCTCAGTGTTTTCTCTCTCTCTCCTCTCTCTGTTTCTCCTCAGTGTTTTCTCCTCTCTCTCTTCTGTTCTCCTCAGTGTTTCTCTCTCTCTCTCTCTCTGTTTCTCCTCAGTGTGTTTCTCTCTCTCTCTCTCTCTCTCTCTGTTTCTCCTCAGTGTTTCTCTCCTCTCTCTCTCTCTCTGTTCCTCCTCAGTGTTTTCTCTCCTTCTCTCTCTCTCTGTTTCTCCTCAGTGTTTCTCTCCTTTCTCTCTCTCTGTTCTCTCAGTGTTTCTCTCTCTCTCTCTCTGTTCCTCCTCAGTGTCTTCTCTCTCTCTCTCTGTTTCTCCTCAGTGTTTCTCTCTCTCTCTCTCTGTTTCTCCTCAGTGTTTCTCTCTCTCTCTCTCTCTCTCTGTTTCTCCTCAGTGTTCTCTCTCTCTCTGTTTCTCTCAGTGTTTCTCCTCAGTGTTTCTCTCCTCTCTCTCTCTGTTTCTCCTCAGTGTTTCTCTCTCTCTCTCTCTCCTCTCTCTGTTTCTCCTCAGTGTTTCTCTCTCTCTCCTTCTCTCTCTCTCTCTCCTCTCTCTGTTTCTCCTCAGTGTTTCTCTCTCTCTCTCTCTGTTTCTCCTCAGTGTTTCTCTCCTTCTCTCTCTCTCTGTTTCTCCTCAGTGTTTCTCTCCTCTCTCTCTCTCTGTTTCTCCTCAGTGTTTCTCTCCTTCTCTCTCTCTCTCTGTTTCTCCTCAGTGTTTCTCTCTCTCTCTCTGTTTCTCCTCAGTGTTTCTCTCCTCTCTCTCTCTGTTCCTCCTCAGTGTTTCTCTGTTTCTCTCTCTCTCTCTCTGTTTCTCCTCAGTGTCCTTCTCTGTCTCTCCTCTCTCTGTTTCTCCTCAGTGTTTCTCTCCTCTCTCTCTCTGTTTCTCCTCATTGTCTCTCTCCTTCTCTCCTCTCACTCTCTGTTTCTCCTCAGTGTTTCTCTCTCTCTCTCTCTCTCTCTGTTCCTCCTCAGTGTTTCTCTCTCTCTCCTCTCTTCTCTCTGTTTCTACTCAGTGTCTTCTCTCTCTCTCTCTCTCTGTTTCTCCTCAGTGTTTCTCTCCTCTCTCTCTCTGTTTTCCTCCTTTCTCTTTCTCTCTCTCTCTGTTTCTCCTCAGTGTTTCTCTCTTCTCTCTCTCTGTTTCTCCTCAGTGTTTCTCTCTCTCTCTCTCTGTTTCTCCTCAGTGTTTCTCTCCTCTCTCTCTCTCTCTCTCTGTTTCTCCTCAGTGTTTTCTCTCTCTCTCTCTCTCTCTGTTTCTCCTCAGTGTTTCTCTCTCTCTCTCTCTCTCTGTTTCTCCTCAGTGTTTCTCTCTCTCTCTCTCTCTGTTCCTCCTCAGTGTTTTCTCTCTCTCTCTCTCTCTCTGTTCCTCCTCAGTGTCTTCTCTCTCTCTCTCTCTCTCTGTTTCTCTCAGTGTTTCTCTCTCTCTCTCTCTCTCTCAGTGTTTCTTCTCTCTCTCTGTTTCTCCTCAGTGTTTCTCTCTCTCTCTCTCTCTCCTCAGTGTTTCTCTCTCTCTGTCTCTCTCTGTTCTCTCAGTGTTTCTCTCCTCTCTCTGTTTCTCCTCAGTGTTTCTCTCCTCTCTCTGTTTCTCCTCAGTGTTTCTCTGTTTCTCTCTCTCTCTCTCTCTGTTTCTCCTCAGTGTTTCTCTCAGTGTTTCTCTCTCTCTCTGTTTCTCCTCAGTGTTTCTCTCCTTCTCTCTCTCTCTCTGTTTCTCCTCAGTGTTTCTCTCTCTCTCTCTCTCTCTGTTTCTCTCAGTGTGTTTCTCAGTGTTTCTCTCTCTCTCTCTCTCTGTTCCTCCTCAGTGTTTCTCTCCTCTCTCTCTCTCTCTCTGTTTCTCCTCAGTGTTTCTCTCCTCTTTTTCTCTCTCTCTCTCTCTCTCTGTTTCTCCTCAGTGTTTCTCTCTCTCTCTCTCTCTCTGTTTCTCCTCAGTGTTTTCTCTCTCTCAGTGTTCTCTCTCTCTCTCTCTGTTTCTCCTCAGTGTTTCTCTCTCTCTCTCTCTCTCTCTGTTTCTCTCTCTGTTTCTTTCTCTCTCTCTGTTTCTCCTCAGTGTTTTCTCTCTCTCTCTCTCTCTGTTTCTCCTCAGTGTTTCTCTCTCTCTCTCTGTTTCTCCTCAGTGTTTCTCTCTCTCTCTCTCTCTCTGTTTCTCCTCAGTGTTTCTCTCCCTCTCTCTCTCTCTGTTTCTCCTCAGTGTTTCTCTCTCTCTCTCTCTCTCTCTGTTTCTCCTCAGTGTTTCTCTCCTCTCTCTCTCTCTCTGTTTCTCCTCAGTGTTTCTCTCCTCTCTCTCTCTCTCTGTTTCTCCTCAGTGTTTCTCTTCTCTCTCTCTCTCTCTGTTTCTCCTCAGTGTTTCTCTCTCTCTCTCTGTTCCTCCTCAGTGTTTCTCTCTCTCTCTCTCTCTCTCTGTTTCTCCTCAGTGTTTCTCTCTCTCTCTCTCTCTCTGTTTCTCCTCAGTGTTCTCTCTCTCTCTCTCTCTCTCTCTCTCCTCTCTCTGTTTCTCCTCAGTGTTTCTCTCTCTCTCTCTCTCTGTTTCTCCTCAGTGTTTCTCTCCTTCTCTCTCTCTCTGTTTCTCCTCAGTGTTTCTCTCTCTCTCCTTCTCTCTCTCTGTTTCTGTTCTCTCTCTGTTTCTCCTCAGTGTTTCTCTCCTCTCTCTGTTCCTCCTCAGTGTTTCTCTCCTCTCTCTGTTTCTCCTCAGTGTTTCTCTCTCTCTCTGTTTCTCCTCAGTGTTTCTCTCCTCTCTCCTCTCTCTGTTTCTCCTCAGTGTTTCTCTCCTTCTCTCTCTCTGTTCCTCCTCAGTGTTTCTCTCCTCTCTCCTCTCTCTGTTTCTCCTCAGTGTTTCTCTCTCTCTCTCTGTTCCTCCTCAGTGTTTCTCTCTCTCTCTCTCTCTGTTTCTCCTCAGTGTTTCTCTCTCTCTCTCTCTGTTTCTCCTCAGTGTTTCTCTCCTCTCTCTCTCTCTGTTTCTCCTCAGTGTTTCTCTCTCTCTCTCTCTCTCTCTCCTCTCTCTCTCTCTCTCTCCTCTCTCTGTTTCTCCTCAGTGTTTCTCTCCTCTCTCTCTCTGTTTCTCCTCAGTGTTCTCTCTCCTTCTCTCTCTCTCTGTTTCTCCTCAGTGTTTCTCTCCTTCTCTCTCTCTCTGTTTCTCCTCAGTGTTTCTCTCTCTCTCTCTCTCTCTGTTCCTCCTCAGTGTTTCTCTCTCTCTCTCTCTCTCTCTGTTTCTCCTCAGTGTTTCTCTCTCTCTCTCTCTCTCTCTCTGTTTCTCCTCAGTGTTTCTCTCTCTCTCTCAGTGTTTCTCTCTCTCTTTCTCTAGTGTTTCTCTCTCTCTCTCTGTTTCTCCTCAGTGTTTCTCTCTCTCTCTCTCTCTCTGTTCCTCCTCAGTGTTCTCTCTCCTTCTCTCTCTCTCTCTGTTTCTCCTCAGTGTTTCTCTCTCTCTCTCTCTCTCTGTTTCTCCTCAGTGTTTCTCTCCTCTCTCTCTCTGTTTCTCCTCAGTGTTTCTCTCTCTCTCTCTCTGTTTCTCCTCAGTGTTTCTCTCTTTCTCTCTCTGTTCTCCTCTCTCTCTCTCTCTGTTTCTCCTCAGTGTTTCTCTCCTCTCTCTCTCTCTGTTCTCTCAGTGTTTTCTCTCTCTCTCTCTCTCTCTGTTTCTCCTCAGTGTTTCTCTCTCTCTCTCTCTCTGTTTCTCCTCAGTGTTTCTCTCTCTCTCCTTCTCTCTCTCTGTTTCTCCTCTGTTTCTCTCCTCTCTCTCTCTCTGTTTCTCCTCAGTGTTTCTCTCCTCTCTCTCTCTCTGTTTCTCCTCAGTGTTTCTCTCCTTCTCTCTCTCTCTGTTTCTCCTCAGTGTTTCTCTCCTTCTCTCTCTCTCTGTTTCTCCTCAGTGTTTCTCTCCTTCTCTCTCTCTCTCTCTGTTCCTCCTCAGTGTTTCTCTCCTCTCTCTGTTTCTCCTCAGTGTTTCTCTCCTTCTCTCTCTCTCTGTTTCTCCTCAGTGTTTCTCTCTCTCTCTCTCTCTCTGTTTCTCCTCAGTGTTTCTCTCTCTCTCTCTCTCTCTCTCTGTTCCTCCTCAGTGTTTCTCTCTCTCTCCTCTCTCTGTTTCTCCTCAGTGTTTCTCTCTCTCTCTCTCTCTGTTTCTCCTCAGTGTTTCTCTCTCTCTCCTCTCTCTCTCTGTTTCTCCTCAGTGTTTCTCTCTCTCTCTCTCTCTCTCTCTGTTTCTCCTCAGTGTTCTCTCTCTGTTTCTCTTCTCTCTCTGTTTCTCCTCAGTGTTTCTCTCTTCTTCTCTCTGTTTCTCTCATTGTTTCTCTCCTCTCTCTGTTCTCCTCAGTGTTTCTCTCTCTCTCTCTCTCTGTTCCTCCTCAGTGTTTCTCTCTCCTTCTCTCTCTGTTTCTCCTCAGTGTTTCTCTCTCTCTCTCTCTCTGTTTCTCCTCAGTGTTTCTCTCTTCTCTCTCTCCTCAGTGTTTCTCCTCTCTGTTTCTCTCTCTCTCTCTGTTTCTCCTCAGTGTTTCTCTCCTCTCTCTCTCTCTGTTTCTCCTCAGTGTTTCTCTCTCTCTCTCTCTGTTTCTCTCAGTGTTTCTGTTTCTCCTCAGTGTTTCTCTCAGTGTTTCTCTTCTCTCTCTCTGTTTCTCCTCAGTGTTTTTCTCTCTCTCCTCTCTCTCTGTTTCTCCTCAGTGTTTCTCTCTCTCTTCTCTCTGTTTCTCCTCAGTGTTTCTCTTCTCTCCTCTCTCTGTTTCTCCTCAGTGTTTCTCTCTAATCTCTCTGTTTCTCCTCAGTGTTTTCTCTCTCTCTGTTTCTCCTCAGTGTTTCTCTCTCTCTCTCTGTTTCTCCTCAGTGTTTCTCTCCTTCTCTCTCTCTCTCTGTTTCTCCTCAGTGTTTTCTCTCTCTCTCTCTCTCTGTTCCTCCTCAGTGTTTCTCTCCTTCTCTCTCTCTCTGTTTCTCCTCAGTGTTTCTCTCCTTCTCTCTCTCTCTCTCTGTTCCTCCTCAGTGTTTCTCTCTCTCTCTCTGTGTTCCTCCTCAGTGTTTCTCTCTCTTCTCTGTTTCTCCTCAGTGTTTTCTCTCCTCTCTCTGTTTCTCCTCAGTGTTTTTCTTCTCTCTCCTCTCTCTGTTTCTCCTCAGTGTTTCTCTCCTTCTCTCTCTCTCTCTGTTTCTCCTCAGTGTTTCTCTTCTCTCTCTGTTTCTCCTCAGTGTTTCTCTCTTCTCTCTCTCTCTCTGTTTCTCCTCAGTGTTTCTCTCTGTTTCTCCTTTCTCTCCTCTCTCTGTTTCTCCTCAGTGTTTCTCTCTCTCTCTCTCTCTCTGTTCCTCCTCAGTGTTTCTCTCTCTCTCTCTCTCTCTCTCTGTTTCTCCTCAGTGTTTCTCTCTCTGTTTCTCTTCTCTCTCTGTTTCTCCTCAGTGTTTCTCTCCTTCTCTCTCTCTCTGTTTCTCCTCAGTGTTTCTCTCCTTCTCTCTCTCTCTGTTTCTCCTCAGTGTTTCTCTCTTCTCTCTCTCTCTGTTTCTCCTCAGTGTGTTTCTCTCTTCTCTCTCCTCTCTCTCTCTGTTTCTCCTCAGTGTTTTTCTCTCTCTCTCTGTTTCTCCTCAGTGTTTCTCTCTCTCTCTCTGTTTCTCCTCAGTGTTTCTCTCCTTCTCTCTCTCTCTCTGTTTCTCCTCAGTGTTTTTCTCTCCTTCTCTCTGTTTCTCCTCAGTGTTTCTCTCTCTCTCTCTCTCTGTTTCTCCTCAGTGTTTCTCTCCTTCTCTCTCTCTCTGTTTCTCCTCAGTGTTTCTCTCCTCTCTCTCTCTCTCTGTTCTCCTCAGTGTTTTCTCTCTCTCTCTCTCTCTCTTTCTCCTCAGTGTTTCTCTCTCTCTCTCCTCTCTCTCTCTCTGTTTCTCCTCAGTGTTTCTCTCCTTCTCTCTCTCTCTCTGTTTCTCCTCAGTGTTTCTCTCCTTCTCTCTCTCTCTCTGTTTCTCCTCAGTGTTTCTCTCTGTCTCTCTCTCTCTCTCTCTGTTCTGTTTCTCCTCAGTGTTTTCTCTCTCTCTCTCTGTTCTCTCTGTTTCTCTCCTCTCTCTGTTTCTCCTCAGTGTTTCTCTCTTCTCTCTGTTTCTCCTCAGTGTTTCTCTCTCTCTCTCTCTCTCTGTTTCTCCTCAGTGTTTCTCTCTTCTCTCTCTCTGTTTCTCTCTGTTTCTCTTTCTCTCCTCAGTGTTTCTCTCCTCTTTCTCTCTGTTCTCTCTGTTTCTCCTCTGTTTCTCTCCAGTGTTTCTCTTCTCTCTCTGTTTCTCCTCAGTGTTTCTCTCCTCTCTCTCTCTCTCTGTGTTTCCTCAGTGTTTCTCTCCTCTCTCTGTTCCTCCTCAGTGTTTCTCTCCTTCTCTCTCTCTCTCTCTCTGTTTCTCCTCAGTGTTTCTCTCCTTCTCTCTCTCTCTGTTCCTCCTCAGTGTTTCTCTCTCTCTCTCTCTGTTTCTCCTCAGTGTTTCTCTCCTCTCTCTGTTTCTCCTCAGTGTTTCTCTCCTCTCTCTCTCTCTGTTTCTCCTCAGTGTTTCTCTCCTCTCTCTCTCTCTGTTTCTCCTCAGTGTTTCTCTCTCTCCTCTCTCTGTTTCTCCTCAGTGTTTCTCTCCTCTCTCTCTCTCTGTTTCTCCTCAGTGTTTCTTCCTCTCTCTCTCTCTCTCTGTTTCTCCTCAGTGTTTTCTCCTCTCTCTCTCTCTGTTTCTCCTCAGTGTTTCTCTCCTTCTCTCTCTCTCTCTCTGTTTCTCCTCAGTGTTTCTCTCAGTGTTTCTCTCCTCTCTCTCTCTCTGTTTCTCCTCAGTGTTTCTCTCCTCTCTCTCTCTGTTTCTCTCAGTGTTTTCTCCTCTCTCTGTTTCTCCTCAGTGTTTCTCTCTCTCTCTGTTTCTCCTCAGTGTTTCTCTGTTTCTCTTCTCTCTCTGTTTTTCTCCTCAGTGTTTCTCTCTGTTCTCTCTCTCTCTGTTTCTCCTCAGTGTTTCTCTCCTCTCTCTCTCTCCTCTGTTTCTCTCTCAGTGTTTCTCTCTCTCTCTCTCTCTGTTTCTCCTCAGTGTTTCTCTCCTTCTCTCTCTCTCAGTGTTTCTCCTCAGTGTTTCTCTCTCTCTCTCTCTCTCTGTTTCTCCTCAGTGTTTTCTCCTCCTCTCTCTCTCTCTGTTTCTCCTCAGTGTTTCTCTCCTCTCTCTCTCTCTCTCTCTGTTCTCTCTGTTTCTCCTCAGTGTTTCTCTCTCTCTCTCTCTCTCTCTGTTTCTCCTCAGTGTTTCTCTCTTCTCTTCTCCTCAGTGTTTCTCTCCTCTCTCTGTTTCTCCTCAGTGTTCTCTCTCTCTCTCTCTGTTTCTCCTCAGTGTTTCTCTCCTTCTCTCTCTCTCTGTTTCTCCTCAGTGTTTCTCTCCTCTCTCTCTCTCTGTTCCTCCTCAGTGTTTCTCTCTCTCTCTCTCTCTGTTTCTCCTCAGTGTTTCTCTCCTTCTCTCTCTCTCTCTGTTCCTCCTCAGTGTTTTCTTTCTCTCCTCTCTCTCTCTCTCTCTGTTTCTCCTCAGTGTTTCTCTCCTCCTCTCTCTCTCTCTGTTTCTCCTCAGTGTTTCTCTCCTCTCTCTCTCTCTCTGTTTCTCCTCAGTGTTTCTCTCTCTTCTCTCTCTCTCTGTTTCTCCTCAGTGTCTCTCTGTTCCTCCTCAGTGTTTCTCTCCTTCTCTCTCTCTCTCTGTTT